>NW_026111643.1:639728-732100 GCF_024679095.1 Eriocheir sinensis
TATAAAGCGGCACTATTGTCCCAACCAGCCACGCAGATGGCAGTATCAAGTATCTTATTAAACAGCTTAACAAATAGGGGGACAAAATATGCTGAGTACTTTTAATGCATTCATTTAATATCTTGTCAGATGGTTGGGATTTTTTTTTTTTAAATATTTCTTGCAAACTCTTCGTTGGTTATAGGGTCATTAAGTAATGGTGAGAGTTCATTATCCATATTATCATGATCATTTAGAATATTCACTTCATTATTATCAATGTTGTCATCACTCGCTAGCGGGTACATTACTTGGTCCCATAAATTTAATCTTTACGTGTAATCCACAGTGTACATCAGACAATAGCGGATCATGATCCAATATTCTAAAAACCACCACATACTGCATAACTTCAGGTGAACCTAAGAAGTAATATATATTTGTATTGTATGCAGTTGTAGGCTTGCAAATACCAGTCTCCCCCCCTCATTCCATTAAATATAAACACTTGATGATTTTTACAAATTTCAACCAGTTTCCTGTCATAAAAGTTCCTGTCTAGGGTCAGATCTTGGTTTGCCCTGGTCTTAGTTATACCATAATCAGTTACACTTATGTGGGGATTTCGGCAGGCACCAGATCATCATCACCAGCACCAGAGGGAACATAGTGAGAGTATGAGCATTAAAATCACCACACAGTACATGCATATAGTCATCACTGGGATAAGTTATCAAATAATTGTCCATCTCATCAAAGTACTCTTCAGTGCCATATCTTGAGTGTGAGGAGGGAAAGTAAACAAAGCTTATGACCAACTCCTTACCTAAATTTGCACTCCCTCTGTCTACTGTAATTGAGAGTTTGTTCTTATGTGCCTCCACTGAAAGCTAACATTTTTCCTTATGGCAGTAAGTAGACCCCCCAGACTGTGTGTGTGTGTGTGTGTGTGTGTGTGTGTGTGTGTGTGTGTGTGTGTGTGTGTGTGTATTTATTTATTGCCATGTGTGTGTGTGTGTGTGTGTGTGTGTGTGTGTGTGTGTGTGTGTGTGTGTGTGTGTGTGTGTGTGTGTGTGTGTGTTTATTTCCTGCAATGTGTGTGTGTGTGTGTGTGTGTGTGTGTGTGTGTGTGTGTGTTGGTGGGTGGGTGGATGGGTGTCTCTCTTGTAAAAATGCAATTCTTGGCAGACGGAATCACGCTCTTCTTGTATCCAGTTCACGCCCCCACAGACAACTTAGCTCGTCACAGTTATCACTTATGTGTTCCAGCTCTGTGTTGTAATGTGTCAGACATCAGTAATATCAGTATAAACATCTCAACTGTTTAAAATATGTGTTTTCTCACAAAATAATTACCTTATATATGATAAAACTGTGTAAATAAAGGGTAAGTAATGACGTCACGAGCTGGCAATACGTGGACTGGCTGAGCGCGATCTGTGATAGGTCCTAATTTCCCGTGGAGACGAGGTGTTCCAGACTTGGCGAATATGAGTATGCATCCCAGGATCAGAGGGAGACTTCGTTTGGACGGCCTGTAATAATTCTGGATGTGAATCTATTTATGAGATAATTTGTTAAAAGACAAACTGACAGACAAGCGGGAGGATGGTGAAGGAAATATTATTCACTTCCTCTGGAGACAAAAACAACACAGCATCGATCACACACGCGTTGAGCCGACACGCAAAGCTCAAAAGCTCGTTCACGGACTCCGGAGACAAGATTCCTCCGCCGATAAAATTAACGCAATGCAAAAACTTGTCCTTTCCTTGCTCATAAAAGTTGATTCCTTTTTTGTTCTTTAAATCCTCTTTTGCTCCGTAAACTTAAATCCTTTCTTTGTTCCTGAAACTTAAATCCTTTATTTTGTTCCTTAAACTTACATCCTTTTTTGTTCCTTAAACTTAAATCCCCTCTCTGTTCCATAAACTTAAATCCTCTTTCGTTCCTTAAATCCTTTTTTGCTCCGTGAACTTAAATCCTTTTTTGCTCCGTAAACTTAAATCCTCTTTCGTTCCTTAAATCGTTTTTTGCTCCGTAAACTTAAATCCTTTTTTACTCCGTAAACTTAAATCCCCTTCACCCCAGAGAAGCCTCGCCCGTGCCAAAACGCCACAACAGACGCCTGGGTGCTACATTGTAATTTATATACTTTGTTGTTGTCGTTGTTGTTGTTGTTTTTTTCCCTTTATTGATGTTGTGTTTCTATGTCATCCTTTTCCTTTTCTTCTGTATTATTCCGTCTCCGGTGTTATTTTTCTTTATTCCTCGCGTGACAGTGTGGTGTAGGGTATCTACATCGCCTTTCCTTAATGCGGTATCCTGCTACAGCTGAGTCTCCTTCACCCCAGAGAAGGCTTACCCGTATCAGCATACCACACCAAAGTCCTAAATTCTAGTTGTTATTTTGTTAATGTTGTGTTTTGTATATGATTTTTTTTCCTGGTATTCCTTTTCTGCATTATCCTGTCTCCGGTGTTGTTTTTCTTCATGTGTCGTGTGACAGTGTTGTGTAGAGTATCTACATCGCCTCCACCTGGTGCCGTATCTTGCTACAGCCGAGTCTCCTTCACCCCAGAGAAGGCTCTCCCGCACCAATACACGGCACCAAGGGCCTTCATGCTGGATTTTTGTACGTGTTTTCGTTATATTTTTTTCCTTTTTCTCATGGCGTGCTACAGTCATATCTATTTCCTGGAATTCCGTTCCAGTGTTATGCTATTTCTGATGTTTCTTTAGTTTATTCTCCTTATTTTCGGTGTTTTTCACCTGTAATATCCCTTTGGTGGAGTTGTTCAGAAATCGCCCTTCCTTGGTGCTGTGTGCTGATACGAATGAGTCTCCTTCACCCCAGAAAAGACCCGCCCATATCAACATACAGCACCAAAAGCACTCCCCTCCCCACGCCCCTGGACACTCAGGATCTCCGGCACCGCCATGGACGCCCCGAGGGAGCCGAGACGCCCTGCCGGAACCCCTCAGCCCTGCGGCGCTCGCCAGGGAGGCCTTGGGCTCCCCGACGCTCCCAAGCACCGCCGAGGCTGGGGAGGGCGAGAACTCCAGACGACTGCAGGACAACTCCAGTCGAGAATATTAAATTAATCGTAAACACCGCGACGGCGCAAAGGCTGAGTTTGTCGAGTCTGGGATGGCAGGAGCCGGCCGAATGTTTTGGCGCGGCATGCGTTTCCCTCTTTGCTTCTGATTTCCCTCATTGTTTATTGAGAGAGAGAGGCATTTTAATAGATATAATGCTTTCGTAATGCTTTTAGTTAGTTGATATTGTTGACATTACCAACATCTATCTATCTCTCTACGCCCCCCCCCTTCCCCCCCCCCACACACTCATTGTGTGTATTTAGTGTGTGTGTGTGTGTGTGTGTGTGTGTGTGTGTGTGTGTGTGTTTTCTCTCTCTCTCTCTCTCTCTCTCTCTCTCTCTCTCTCTCTCTCTCTCTCTCTCTCTCTCTCTCTCTCTCTCTCTCTCTCTCTCTGATTACGTGTGACCTTGCTAGGCCTAATGGTACTGAAGTCATCTGGATCAGTGTACATTGTAGAAAATTACCCTCAGCGTCTCAACAAACCATTGAATATATACACGAGACCTTGATATTATGTGCCTGAATAGCAAAAGTTTTCATTTGCTCGGTGCCTTAAATGATGCTTTACTATATACCTACCAGCAACAAACTAGGTACCATAATATGTATAAATAAATTACACCAGATTATTGACACCTGCGTCACCCCTCAGTCAGCCACACATCTAGACATCATTGTTACTAACAAACATGACGCAATAATACACAAAGACATGATACCTAACACTATATCAGACTGTGACCTTATAACAGCAACGGTTAAAATTACCAAACCTAAACGCAAGCCGGGAATGATAACTTTTCGTCATCTCGGGGCTCACAGCAAAGACCTGTCCTGTGATGGCTTAATAGGCGCTGCTCCCGCCCTAAAGGAAATTTCCTCTACAGACAACGTAGACATCCAGGTACACTCCCTCACGTCTGTACTCTCAAACTGCCTGGAACAATGCGCTCCTTTTGTCACCAAAGAAATAAATGAGCCTTTTGACTCCTGGATAAACGACGAAATTCGCTCAGCTATGTCAACACGAAACACCCTTCAGGCGCGCCTGAGACAAAATCGTAATAATGCTGAGTTACTAGAGCAATATAAACACCGACGCAATAGAGTAAAGTCACTGCTGCGTTATGCTGAACAATCATATTGCCGAGAAAAATATACGACTGTAGAGGCAATTCAGCGGCCACATGGAAAATAATACAAGACATCAACGCAGCAAAAAAGAAACTAATAACAATAACTTAATAACGAACGTAAAATGCCGGATAAATCCACTGTTTTGTTTGTTAACGTGGGGGAATGCGCCTTCCTAACAATGCAAAACAATCTCAATATTACAAATCAAAACCGTATTATACCCCAACAAGATGTAAACCACACTCATCTTTTCAGGGCCGGCCCAGCAGACATGAACACAGTCATATTAACTATTAAAAACCTAAAGAACACTAACTCAGCGGTTCAGATGGGATTACACTTCGGTACATCCAAGATTCCCTACCCGTTACGATCACATACATTACTACAATCATCAACACATCGATTGTTACTGGAAAATTCCCTACCATGTGGAAACACGCGACCGTCATACCTATCTATAAAAACAGAGACTGGGGGAACGTAAACAATTATCGGTCAATATCACTGTTACCCATTCTCTCAGAGATATCAGAGAAAACTGTAGTCCAACAGATGACCACCTTCCTAGAGTCGAAGAAGCTTCTCTCTAACACTCAACACGGCTTCAGACCTAAACTTTCAACAGACCGCCCTTACCACGTTTACAAAATTTTTAATAACATGCAGAAATATGGATGAGAAGAAACTATTGCTTATAACGTTGTGCGACCTATCAAAAAGCCTTCAATTGCATAAAACACGATATCTTAATATAAACTGCTCAAGGTCAAAAAGTGAAGGTCAATAGTACCACGTCTACGACTGCACCAATACAATACGGAGCTCCTCAGGGATCAAAATTAGGGGCAATTCTTTTCATCATTTATGTCAAAGACCTCGCTGAAACGATGCATAGAAGCGCGATGGTACAGTACGCAGACGACAAGCAGCCCGAGAACACTGACACAAATAATACGCTGCCTGACCCCATCATGGCGGCACAAGAGACCTTCACACTGGCCAGGGAGTACTATAATAAAACGGTCTATTGCTGAATACTAATAAAACACAGTGTGGACGTGGTCAAGCATTAAACAAATTCCCCAAAACACCACTCTCATCTTTGGCAACACTCCCATCACTCCTAGCAAACATATCAAGAATCTTGGCGTTTATATGGACTCCCACTTAAGGTTTAACATACATATAAACGAAATCCACAAGAAAGACATTGCAACTCTACTATTTACAAACATAATTAAATATAAATTTGATAATATAATACATAAAAAAGGAATTCCCTTCCTCTAAGTATCATTCATTATTGTCTACCAGTGTATGGCACTACAAATAACTACAGAACTTTGCGGCAAAGATATGAATTGGGGGAGCGAGGAGGTGTGACACACTGCGGGACACGTTCGCTCCCAGTCCAAGGCCCCAGGCTATGGAACGCTCTCCCACACCATGTAGCACAATCTTATACCAAACATGTATTTAGAAAAAGACTAAAAAACTAAAGTAAAGATTAGACAGAGCAAATACTCTCTCTCTCTCTCTCTCTCTCTCTCTCTCTCTCTCTCTCTCTCTCTCTCTCTCTCTCTCTCCTACTACATACACCTGTCTGTGTGTGTGTGTGTGTGTGTGTGTGTGTGTGTGTGTGTGTGTGTGTGTGTGTGTGTGTGTGTGTGTGTGTGTAATTCACCACGGCCTGATCACGGGTTGGACTTGCTTTCGCCAGCAGGTACCCTCCCGACGTGAGCAAGTGCTCATTATAGTCGATCTCTGGGTACTGCCAGGACCTCGCACACCACACACCCCATCCCCCTTGCTTAAATGGTAGCAGTAACCACTCCTAGTCAACCGAGAGAATCCGGCCTGAGCGGGGCTCAGACCGACGCCTGTCTAGCCGTGAAGCATCGCAGCACAGCGCTCTACCGACTGAGCCACCGGAGTGTGTGTGTGTGTGTGTGTGTGTGTATGTGTGTGTTTGTGTGTGTGTATGTTTGTGTGTGTTTGTGTGTGTGATAAACAGGTAAATAAATAGGAAGAGTTTTGTGCTTTAAGTTTCAAATAAACAAATAAATAAACGCGAATAAATAAATGATTAACTGAACATAAATAAGTCCAAGCATCACATAAAGCAAGCTCCTTCAAAACTCGGACTCGGCAAGGTTGTGTCGCCTAAGAAATGAGATGATGATGATGATGATGATTGTGATGGTGATGATGACGATGATAATGATGATGATGATGTGATGATGATGATTGTGATGGTGATGATGACGATGATAATGATGATGATGATGATGATGATGATGATGATGAAAGGAAATGGCGGGAGATTGCAATATATGTTAACTGAGACCACGCGACAGACAAAACATTACAGCGACAACCACGTAACAATCTTATCTAATAACCAACACAGGGCAAAGTGAAGACTAACAACTTTCTTCGTGGCTACCATTTCAAAGCGTGAACAAGTACCATCCACACACACCTGCCTTGGCTGACCGTTAGGCTGGTGTCACACTGAGCGATTTCGCCGTGCGGCAAAACCGCTGGGTGGAGAAGGGCGGCGGCGCTGTCTAAGCAGTACCATGTCACGCTTTGGAAGTTTGGAAGGACCATAGTGTCAGACATAATTTAATTCACGACTCACAGCATTGGTTTATTAAAGGAAAGTTGTGCCTTACTAATCTTTTTTCCATTTACAATAGAGTATACGAGGCAGCTGGCAATGATGAGAGCAATGATGTAGTTTTTCTTGATTTTAGTAAGGCCTTCGATAAGGTACTTCACCAGAGATTGTTAAATAAAGTCAGGGCTCATGGAATAAGAAGGAAGGTATTTGATTGGATTAAGGCGTCGATTAGCGACAGGAAACAGAGGGTTACCATTAACGGTAAAAAATCCGAATGGGGTAATGTTACCAGTGGGGTTCCTCAAAGTTCAGTTTTAGGCCCGCTTCTATTCATTATCTACATCAATGATATAGACAATGGGATAACTAGTGATATAGGTAAATTTGCAGCTGACACCAAAATAGGACGCGCTATTAGGACAGGGGAGGATGCTAGAGCACTGCAGGAGGATCTCAACAAACTGTCAGCTTGGTCAGAGAAATGGCAGATGAATTTTAACATCACCAAGTGTAGCGTACTTAGTGTAGGAACACGCAACACATTACACGGGATAAGTTTAGACAACACAGCTGAGTGTGAAAGGGATTTGGGAGTGTTAGTGAACTCTAACCTAAAACTAAGGAGGCAATGTATTAGTGCGAGGAATAGGGCTAACAAGTTTTAGGCGCACTAGATCACCGTCTATATCGCTGAAAACCAAGTCTAGCACATGACCCCCTAAAGAAGTCATCTCGTTCTCTTTATTAATCAGGTTGAAACTGTCCATCATCTCAATGAAGGCCATGGCAGAAGAATTTTCAGAATCACCAATCCCGGTCAAACGCACCCGCGATGTCGAGAACGACGACAATGGTATCCAGGCCGGTGTCTAGTGAGTCCTGCCAATCTCTGGAGACGAGCAGCAGGAGGCCTGAAGTGGAGCGGCCAGATCTGAACCCAAACTGCTGGTCAGTGATGAGGGCATTGTTCTCGAGGTGGCGGATGATGGCCTCCACCACTATTCTCTCTCTCTCTCTCTCTCTCTCTCTCTCATGTCCCGATACTCTACACCAGTATCAGCTGTCAAGGGATGACTTGGTTGCCCTGCAGCGTTGTGTGCAGACAGACTCGTGGCACAAACTCACTGACAGCATCAACCATCAAACGAGTGTTGCCTCCATGTGGCACCTTATCAACAAGGTTGTGAAAAAGAAAACCCCTAGTGCCCTCCACCACAGCCCTGCTCACTACGCACAAGATCTTATCGATGAATGGTCAGCACAGTCTCGCGTCACCAACCTTCCAGCGCACGTGCAAGCCGCTCTCTCCGCCCAGGATAATTACCGTGCACTCCGTCTCACCGCTGCCTTGCTGAACAGGGATGAAGAGGATGATGTAGCCATAACGGACAACGAGCTGCGACGTGCCCTCGCCAGGGGTAAGGCAACATCTCCAGGGGATGATGGCATTACCTATGCAGTTCTGCGGGCTCTCCTGGACGTCCCTAGCAACCCTCTCCTCCAGCTGTACACCCTCTGTCTCCGCCTCGGTTACGTGCCGCGAACTTGGACCTGCAGCACGATTGTGCCCATCCCTAAACCGAGCACCGACAAGTTCCGACCTATCTCCCTCACCTCCTATTTCTCAAAGGTTTTTGAACGTATTCTCCTCTCCCGTCTTATGTTCTGGCTGCAGGACAAGCTGTCGCCCAGACTGTATGGCTTTTTGCCACAGCGAGGAACGCACCACTGCCTAATGGAGCTCTACACTCGTCTCTCTCCCGCCAGTGGTGTGGCCTTCATAGACCTCAAAAGTGCCTTTGACGTCGCCAACGGAGATATCATTTTGGATCAATTAGTCGATTTTGGTGTCAAAGGGAACCTACTGAGGTGGATCAGGGGTTACCTGCGTAATAGAACGTCTCGTGTTCTATTCAAGGGGGCGTGCAATACCAAAAAACGCTTTGAGCTGGGTTCCCCACAAGGTGGTGTTCTTAGTCCCTTTTTGTTCAACATCCTCGTCCATCGCCTTCTTTCTCTACTTCCTGACGTCGACGGAACGACCATCACATCCTATGCACACGACATATGCATTCATTCAAGTTCTCCAGAAGATCTGCAACGCTACCTCCATTCTTTCTACGTGTCCGCCTCTTCGTGTGGCCTCATTATCCCCCCAGACATGAGCAGAATCTTCTCATCCCGTCCTGCAAGAACACTGCCAGACTTCACTGTGGGTAACACCATCATACCTTTGTGCACGTAGTATCTCTACCTGGGCGCCCCAGTCCGGATCACCCCTTCCATCCCAGAGAGACAGCGCGTGCATCCCTTTGTCCAGGACTTGCTAGCCCGACTGCAGCGACGTCTCGCTCCGCTCCGTTGGCTGACCAGCTACGCTGCCGGTGTGTCCATCCCTGTGGCCAGAACCATATACATAACGTTTATCCGATCTGTAGTTGACTATCTCTCTCCTGCACTTTGTCAAATCTCCAGAGCAACTTTACAGCCTCTTGAAAAGTTCCAGAATCAGGCAATGAGGCTCATTCTTGGTTGCCCCGTCTCCACCAGAATTGTCAATATGAAACGTGAACTACATCTTCCGCCACTTGTGGACAGAATATACACCAACGTTACCTATTTCAGCATCAAATGTCTGCATCGCCCTCACCTCTCTCCCCACTTCTCTCACTTCATCGAGACCTCGCTAGATCCAGCTGCACCTCGTCCTCTGCTTCGTAGTGGTGGTCGCACACTGGTCAGCACTGTCAGCTCAAACATTCAGAGGCTCAACATCAATATCGTGGCGGAGGACGTGGATCGCAGCCCCCCTCCCTGGCAGACTCCCGTGCCAGCAGTCACATACACTCTGACTTTCACGTCTGACCTACCTCAGCTCCAGCGACAACGAGCCCTGGAAACCATCGCCAGATTGTCCTCGTCTCTTCGCGTGGCCCACCACCTCTACACCGACGGTTCCCTTCAAGGGGACGGCAGTGCTGGCTGTGCTGTGTTCTCCCCCAATCTGGAGCCTCCGTTCGGGGGTTGGGCAGGGCGTCGTCTCCCGAATTCGTCTAGTTCTACGTACTGTGAGCTCCATGGACTCTTGGATGCTGTCACTTTGTTATCGCGGAGCAGACTCAACGGCCTCATCATGTGACTCAAAATCTGCTCTCCGTGCCCTCTCCTCCCCCAGGCCTACATACCAGCAACTGGTCACACAAATTCTCCGCCGCCTTGCCACAGCCCTCGAGAGTTCACTGTCGGTGCACTTTTTATGGATTCCGTCACACATCGGTCTCATGGCCAACGACGTTACGGACCGTCTTGCAAGGGCTGCCTGTGACCTGAACCCGCCAGCTGCTGGTGCTGCTGCTACCTCCTTGCCGTGGTGCAAGAAAATGGTACGCCAAGCTGCCTGCTCCTCCACCCGTCACCGTAGCGATGCTGAGAGGGCCGCCAGTGCGTCTATCCAGCACTACGAACACTTCCTGCCTCGTCCACACATGTACCGTCGCTCCGGTCTCATGGTTCGCCGCCATAATGTAGTGTGTGCTCGTCTCCGGCTTGGGTACCGACGAGTGTGGCAGATGGCCGAGGCGGGGGACGCGCCTCACTTCTCCTCCTGCAAGCTGTGTGACGCGCCCAATGCTAACACCCTTGAACACTATTGCTTGGAGCGTCCACGTGTTGCTGACTTAATACCGCAAGGACTCTCACTTGTGGAGACATGTAAATATTTATTGTCTGGAAACAATCTAGATGTTATCCTCACTCGACATCCACATTTTGGGGGATGCTAAATATTTTTTTTCCCCTACTGTTGACTCAGTATCACAGCGTGCCCTGTGAGGCACGAGTCGCCTGTATCCAAGTTAGCATCTTGAACATGCACTAGGCTTGACACCCTTGCGTGTAATAAATTAATCAAAACAAAATCTCTCTCTCTCTCTCTCTCTCTCTCTCTCTCTCTCTCTCTCTCTCTCTCTCTCTCTCTCTCTCTCTCTCTCTCTCTCTCTCTCTCTCTCTCTCTCTCTCTCTCTCTATATATATATATATATATATGAATACATAGGAAGAACAGACACCAGAAGACCTATCGATCTATGGAGGTCTACGAGGAAGAGGAAGATGTGGAGGAGGAGGAGGAGGAATAAATAGGAATACATAGGAAGAACAAACACCAGAAGACCTATCGGTCTATGGCGAGGGTGTCTATTTACTACCGCTACTACTAGTAATCTACGTGTGGTAGGACAGGACAGAAAAGATGAAGGCTCCTCCCCACTCACCTCTCCCCCCGGCAACGTGCCGGCAGGAAATAGTAAGAAGAGAACACCATGTACCTTTAAGGAAGAAAGGGACATGGAAATTTTACAGTAAAGAGAGAAATAAGAGGAAATTACTACCCTTAACTTACACTACTGGTAACCTAAGCTGTGGGGGAAAATGACTTCATTACATAAGAACATAAGAACACAGAGACACAAGGAGAATGGAAGAGGACGTGTGGCCTACACAGTGCAACCTCAGGATCCCCCCTAATACTCACGATGGGTGAGGTGTCGTTTCAGGGGCACAGGTGGAGGCTTGATCCTCGTTTTACCGGCGGTACTAGGCACAGCACCAGTAACCTGTCACCTTACCGCACCAACACCTCACTCCACCTGTCGTGCGGACATTAACTGTTGCTTTACTCCGTTGTTAACTTACGCTACTTGCAATCTAGGTTGCGGGCGAGAATAATATGAATTTAGTTTGACGTCTTGCTGCAATCTGTCTGAAAACATATGAAGAAGGGTCAGTATAATCTTATTTCCGTGAAGTACTTATCCAATGAAGACTTGAAGCTATTGATACTCTGTGCGCTAACAACTGACAGTGGGAGTCTATTCCAGTGATCGACGACTCTATTCTTGAGAAAACTTTTGTGCACCAATGTGTTACATCGGTTTCCCTTTAACTTCATACCGGTGCTGCGTGTTATTGTGTTGGTGTCTCTTTGAAATAGACTATCTGGGTTAATATTGTCGAATCCATTAAGGATTTTGAACACTTCAATTAAGTCCCCTCTTATCCTTCGCTTTTTTAGGGAAAACATATCTAAACGCTTTAAACGTTCGTCATATGGCAAGTTTCGGAGCGCTGGAATTTGTTTGGTTGCTCGTCGCTGTATCCTTTCTAGCAAAACTTGATCTTTGATATACGTAGTTCGGTGACCAGAACTGAACGGCGTATTCTAGGTGTGGTCTTACAAATGCTAAATATAATCTCTTCATAAGTTCGGGTGATTTAAAATCAAAGTTTCTTGAGATTAGTCCTAACATCATATTGGCTTTTTTACTCGCTGCAGAGCATTGATCACTCATTTTAAGAGTGTTACTGATAATGACACCAAGATCCTTTTCTTGTTTTACTTCCCTGAGCTCATGTCCTTGAATCTGATATTTAAAGTTAGGATTTTTTTCACCTATGGGCATTACTTTACATTTATCTACGTTAAAACTCATTTGCCATTTTTCGCTCCAGTCGGCAAGTCTTACTAAGTCTGATTGAATCTTTTCGCAACTTTCACTGTTCATTACCGTACCTCCTAATTTGGTGTCGTCGGCGAATTTTGCTACTTTTGATAGAATATCAGTTTCTAAGT
The DNA here is from genome assembly GCF_024679095.1 of Eriocheir sinensis. Classification (NCBI taxonomy): domain Eukaryota; kingdom Metazoa; phylum Arthropoda; class Malacostraca; order Decapoda; family Varunidae; genus Eriocheir; species Eriocheir sinensis. The sequence continues at coordinate 652,205 of NW_026111643.1, forward strand.
CGTTCACGTAAATAATAAATAGTGTTGGCCCCAGGACCGAACCTTGGGGCACGCCACTGGTGACGGGTTGCCAATCCGATGCTTCACCATTAAGAACTACACGCTGTTCTCTGTCGGTGAGCCAGTCATGAATCCACGCACATAGATGGTCGTTAATACCGTGGGAACGCGGTTTAGAAATAAGTCTAACGTGAGGAACTTTATCAAACGCTTTCTGAAAATCTAGGTAAATTACGTCATATGGGCTTCGGGCGTCCCAACATGTATAAGCATCGTTGAAAAAAGTTAGTAGGTTGGTTAGGCAAGACCGATTACTACGGAATCCGTGCTGACTATCAGTTATCAAATCATTTGTTTCAAGGAAAGTGATCATTTTATCCCTGATCATTTTTTCGAATAGTTTAATTAGGACAGACGTAAGGCTGATAGGACGATAATTACTGGCTTGTTTTTTATCTCTTTTTTTAAAGATCGGGGTAATATTGGCCTTTTTCCACTCGAGAGGCACACTGGCCTGTGCTAATGACTTGTTGAATATTAATGTTATGGGTAATTCTAGCTGTTGACTACATTCTCTCAACACGCGAGGAGAAAATTGTCGGGGCCCGGATATTTATTTGGAACTATTTTCTACAGGTACGCACGCACTTCGCTGATATCAATGTCGGTCAATGCAAGCTTATGTTCTTCAGGGCCTTGAACAAAAAATTTCAGGGCTGGAATCGATGTCATGTTCTCTTTAAGGAAGAGAAGGGAAGTAGAATTTAATTACTCATCACCTGCGTCATGTGTGTGTGTGTGTGTGTGTGTGTGTGTGTGTGTGTGTGTGTGTGTGTTTGTGCACACACACACACACACACACACACACACACACACACACACACACACACACACACACACACACACACACACACACACACAATTCCAATGTGGTAACAACAACAAAACAAGAGAGAGAGAGAGAGAGAGAGAGAGAGAGAGAGAGAGAGAGAGAGAGAGAGAGAGAGAGAGAGAGAGAGAGAGAGAGAGAGAGAGAGTTTTATAGTTTTTTTTTACTGCTTCTGCCGTAACTGACCACACTGAAGACTCGTTGTGCTTTACGCCTTCCTTCCCTCACATATAGGTGAACGGAGGGAAAGAAGGTGGGGAAGGAAGGGAGGAGGAAGGGAGGGAAGCAAGAAGGGACTGGTCGATGTATAGATGGAGTTAATGGAGAAACGTGAGGGAGGAATTGAATGACTGAAGAAAGGAGGAAAGGAAACGAGGAAATGAAGGAGAAAAGGGAGAGGAAGTTAAATACTGAAAACGAGGCTGTTGGAAAGGGAAAGGGCGCTAAAGATGTGAAAATAAATATATGAATGAATGAAGAGAAAGGAGGAAGGGAGACGGAGGAAAAGGAAAGGAGGTTGAAAAAGTTGAGGAGTTTGATATTCACGGCTATTTGGAAGGGAAAATGAATGAATGGAGGCAAGAAATAAGGAAGAGGCAAGGAAAGGAAAGGAGGTGTAAAAGATGAGTATGTTGACGGTAAAGGAGTAATGGAGTTAAGGAGCCATGTAGGACGAAAAAGAATGGAAGAAACGACAAGGAGGAAGTCAGATACAGAGGAAGGGAAGTGGCCAGGAAAGGGAAGGAGGGAATAAAGAGGACTGAGGAAGGGAATGATGGATGGAATGAGCATAACTGATGGAAGGAAAAAACGGAATGAAATGGGATGAAGAAAATATGTAAGGAAACGAGAAAAAAAAGGAAAGATGAAGAAAAGCATAAAACTGCATAGGAAGAAAGGAAATGAGCCTAAATAGAGAAGGAAAGTAACGAAAGATTAAGCAAGGAAAAAAGAAGAAAACTGATAAAAAAGGAAGAAAAATGAAGGAAAGAAGAAAGGAAAAAAGCAGCGATAAATAAATAGATGAATCCATGGATGAAGGAAAAAAAGAAAGAGGTAAGAGGAAAAGGAGCGAAATGGCAAATATACATGAGAGCAGAAGAAGAAAGGAATGAATGAACGAATAAATGAGTTAACGGAGAAAGGGAGAGAGGGAGGGAGGGAGGGAGGAAAAATCTGGAGAAAAGAATAAAGGGATAGCTGAAAGGCGAAAGGACCAGTGACAAAAAGTAACAGAGGACATGGAAGGAATGGAGAATGAAAATTGGAACGAGAGAAGAAGTGTGAGGAGGAAGAGGAGGGAGGCAGGAAGGGGAGGAGGGAGGAGGAGGAATGACGTGTGGGAAGCGGGGTAACCAACATGATCACTTAACCCGTACAGTGTTTTGGTATTTTGTAATTTCCTCCTCATCCCAGCGTCGGATGAAAAATCGATGTTTTTTTTTGCATAAAACACCTTAAAACCATGAAAAATGAAGAAACAAAGCGTCTTGTGTGTATTGAATTGAATTGAATTTATTGATTAGGCTCAGACTTTATAAAAATGTATGGAGCTCCTCCAAAAGTAAAAATAGATAACAATATGTCCATGCAACAAGTAAATATCTGGTTATGTAACTAACCAAAACAAACACAACAATAATTCAATACATTAACTAGAGTAAAAAAAAGAGGTACTAAGAAATATAAATAATTGAAGGAGAATAATGAGTGCCAACACCTGACACTCATCTGAACATGCTTAGCACTGGCCTCAAGAACAGAGCTAAGTTTTTCATGATGGTAACATTGGTGGTTTGCATCAGTGATATATATTTGAAATGTGATGGCCTGTGTGTATAATAGCTTGGTATGTACATATCACGCAACCTTACAATTTCACTATCAGTGCACTCAAAAAGAACATGGAGTTTATCTCCCACAACACCAGAATCACACTTATTACAAAGCCGATTTTCTCTATTTACACCTTGATGCCTGCCAGCATTAACAGTTGCATTAACTGTTGTTACAAGTTCTTAATCTCGTCACCATTATTTCGTTGCTCTTCTGTAAGCTTGAAATGTAACACTCCATGCCATAATCCACCTTAACCATTTTGTAGTTACTGCACAGAGATTTTGTTACTATGTTGTTGTGCCAAGTTGCAATCCACTGGTCTTTCAATCTCAATTCCACAGCTTTTTTAACCCATGTTGTATTGGGAACATCTTGAGACAACCATAACCATGACATACCACACTCATCACAAATGTTTTTAATAATAACCATGGAGAAGTATATATCCCTAACCTATCCAAATGTAACAAGCAGTGATACATTACTGAACAAAATTCTGTATCTTTACCTAAAGTAATTTTAGACCAATATCCAATCATTCTGCTCTTTACATGTAGTCAAGTGGAAATACTCCCAGTTCACTATATTCCATTTCACTGCTAGTAATCCTATGAACTCCCAATGCCTGTTTTAAAAAATTCATATGCAAAGACTCTAACTCTCTAACTCTGTAAAATCCCCAAATCTCTGAGGCATATGTCAGTACGGGCAACACCGTGGTATTAAATAGTTCAGTTTGCATGTCGGCTGGCAAGTCAAATTTCCTACACTTTCCTATCAGTGAATACATTGCCCGTGTTGCTTGTTCTTTAAGCTCCAGCTTGCTTAAATAACAAACCAAGATACTTATAGTCTTGCACTACTTCAATGTTTTCACCTCCAAATTCAAATTTGTAGTTATCAATGTTGGCTCTTCCCCTACTAAACATGACTATTTTTGTTTTGTTGCTGTTAAGTTGTAGTTTCCACTGATTACAGTACAAATTAAAAGCAGTCCAGGCTTGTTGCATTCCCTCCTCACTATCACACACAATAATTGTATCATCTGCATACATTAATACCAGGAGTTTTAGGTATGAATTTAAGAAATCATCACCAAAATCTAATAATTACAATTCAATTTACTTCCAATATCATTAATATAAAAAGCGAACAGCAATGGTGACAAATTTTCTCCCTGCCTTACCCCTGCATTACATACAAAGGTGTCTGATGTCTGTTGGTTCAGCATGACACTAGACCTGATTACATGTTTCTGATTACATTAAATATTTTCCCATGCACCTTTTCCTTCACCAACTTGTACCACGAACCTTCACGCCACACCATATCAAAAGCTTTCTTGTAGTCCACAAACAGCTTCCTTTTCCTCCAGTTGAACAAATCAGTTATACATTTAAGCAAAAATATATGATCCAGTGTAGAGAACTCATGCCTAAAACCTGCTTGTGTTTCATTAATAATAAACTTAGTATTTGAGTGTTCAATGAGTCTCTCGTTAAGTATTGAGGTAAGCAGCTTCCCCATACAACTAAGCAAAGTGATCCCCCGGTAGTTGTTAACATGCTGAGTGTCACCCTTATTCTTATAAAGCGGCACTGTTGCCCCAACCAGCCACTCAGATGGCAGTATCAAGTATCTTATTAAACAGCTTAACAAATAGGGGGGAAAAAATATGCTGAGTACTTTTGATGCATTCATTTAATATCTTGTCAGATGCTGGGGATTTATTGTTTTTTTTTATTTTTAAATATTTCTTGCAAACTCTTCGTTGGTTATAGGGTCATTAAGTAATGGTGAGAGTTCATTATCCATATTATCATGATCATTTAGAATATTCCCTTCATTATTATCAATGTTGTCATCACTCGCTAGCGGGTACATTACTTGGTCCCATAAATTTAATCTTTACGTGTAATCCACAGTGTACATCAGACAATAGCGGAGCATAATCCAATACTCTAAAAACCACCACATACTGCATAACTTCAGGTGAACCTAAGAAGTAATATATATTTGTATTGTATGCAAATACAAGTCTTCCCCCCTCATTCCATTAAATATAAACACTTGATGATTTTTACAAATTTCAACCAGTTTCCTGTCATAAAAGTTCCTGTCTAGGGTCAGATCTTGGTTTGCCCTGGTCTTAGTTATACCATAATCAGTTACACTTATGTGGGGATTTCGGCAGGCACCAGATCATCATCACCAGCACCAGAGGGAACATAGTGAGAGTATGAGCATTAAAATCACCACACAGTACATGCATATAGTCATCACTGGGATAAGTTATCAAAAATTGTCCATCTCATCAAAGTACTCTTCAGTGCCATATCTTGAGTGTGAGGAGGGAAAGTAAACACAGCTTATTACCAACTCCTTACCTAAATTTGCACTCCCTCTGTCTACTGTAATTGAGAGTTTGTTTTTATGTGCCTCCACTGAAAACTAACATTTTTCCTTATGGCAGTAAGTAGACCCCCCAGACTGTGTGTGCGTGTGTGTGTGTGTGTGTGTGTGTGTGTGTGTGTGTGTGTGTGTGTGTTTATTTCTTGCAATGTGTGTGTGTGTGTGTGTGTGTGTGTGTGTGTGTGTGTGTGTGTGTGTGTGTGTGTGTGTGTGTGTGTGTGTGTGTATTTATTTCTTGCCACATGTGTGTGTGTGTGTGTGTGTGTGTGTGTGTGTGTGTGTGTGTGTGTGTGTGTGTGTGTGTGTGTGTGTGTGTGTGTGTGTGTGTGTGTGTGTGTGTGTGTGTGTGTGTGTGTGTGTGTGTGTGTGTGTGTGTGTGTGTGTGTGTGTGTGTGTGTGTGTGTTGGTGGGTGGTAGGATGGGTGTCTCACTTGTAAAAATGCAATTCTTGGCAGACGGAATCACGCTCTTCTTGTATCCAGTTCACGCCCCCACAGACAACTTAGCTCGTCACAGTTATCACTTATGTGTTCCAGCTCTGTGTTATAATGTGTCAGACATCAGTAACATCAGTATAAACATCTCATCTGTTGAAAATATGTGTTCTCACAAAATAATTAACATATATATGATAAAACTGTGTAAATAAAGGGTAAGTAATGACGTCACGAGCTGCCAATACGTGGCCTGGCTGAGCGCGAGCTGTGATTGGTCCTAATTTCCCGTGAAGACGAAGTGTTCCAGACTTGGCGAATATGAGTATGCGCCCGGGCCCCGCGCGGAGCCAGTCCAGAGATGAACTCAAATTAACTTTTGGATCCGGGGTGGTGCCAGTCCAGTGCCGTTGAATATATTCTACATATCATGAAAATATGAAATAAAAATACTTAGCTACAAAATAGCATATACAAGACGTCGTTTTTGTTAATGCTGTCCATATGTTTTTCAACAAATGATGAGCGATGGACTGACGGAGTGGATCATTCGTGCCGAGCGGCCACTGTTTCGCTGACGTCATTTTGGCGTCATTAACGTCGAGGGATCCGTCAAAACGGAATAGTGGGAACCCCGCTAGCTTGGATTCATCTCTAGACTGGCCGACGGAGCTCCGCGCGAGGGCCCGGGCGGGCCCCGGTTCCCACCGTCCTCCTCGTCGATGACGTCACTGACGGTCTACGGATCCAAGGAAACGGAATAGTGGGAACTGCGCCAAAGACACACACACACACACACACACACACACGTACCCGGGTATATAATGGGACCCTACACAATGGCTGCGCGTGGCCTCGGAGCTCATCCCCGACTCATTACCCCTGGAACCCGTGGCGGGCAAGGCAGGCTGGGCTGGGGTAAGTCAAACGAGCCAGGGTGACATCCGGTCAGCACAGTTTACCTTCCTCGGGTTTCCCTTGGCACCCATTTTCCGGCCGCCGGGTTAGACATATAAAACAGCAACACGCAGCACGAGGGCACGTGTGATGCACAGAGAGGAGGCCGCCAGTCAGAAGAGGCCTGACAAACGCAGCCCAGGATCAGAGGGAGACTTCGTTTGGACGGCCTGTAATAATTCTGGATGTGAATCTATTTATGAGATAATTTGTTAAAAGACAAACTGACAGACAAGCGGGAGGATGGTGAAGGAAATATTGTTCACTTCCTCTGGCGACAAAAACAACACAGCATCGATCACACACGCGTTGAGCCGACACGCAAAGCTCAAAAGTTCGTTCACGGACTCCGGAGACAAGATTCCTCCGCCGATAAAATTAACGCAACGCAAAAACTTGTCCTTTCCTCGCTCATAAAAGTTGATTCCTTTTTTGTTCTTTAAATCCTTTTTTGCTCCGTAAACTTAAATCTTTTCTTTGTTCCTGAAACTTAAATCCTTTATTTTGTTCCTTAAACTTACATCCTTTTTTGTTCCTTAAACTTAAATCCCTTCTTTGTTCCATAAACTTAAATCCTCTTTCGTTCCTTAAATCCTTTTTTGCTCCGTAAACTTAAATCCTTTTTTGCTCCGTAAACTTAAATCCTCTTTCGTTCCTTAAATCCTTTTTTGCTCCGTAAACTTAAATCCTTTTTTGCTCCGTAAACTTAAATCCTTTTTTGCTCCGTAAACTTAAATCCTCTTTCGTTCCTTAAATCCTTGTTTGCTCCGTAAACTTAAATCCTTTTTTGCTCCGTAAACTTAAATCCTATTTCGTTCATTAAATCCTTTTTTGCTCCGTAAACTTAAATCCTCTTTCGTTCCTTAAATCCTTTTTTGCTCCGTAAACTTAAATCCTTTTTTGCTCCGTAAACTTAAATCCTATTTCGTTCATTAAATCCTTTTTTGCTCCGTAAACTTAAATCCTCTTTCGTTCCTTAAATCCTTTTTTGTTCCGTAAACTTAAATCCTCTTTCGTTCCTTAAATCCTTTTTTGCTCCGTAAACTTAAATCCTTTTTTGCTCCGTAAACTTAAATCCTTTTTTGCTCCGTAAACTTAAATCCCCTTCACCCCAGAGAAGCCTCGCCCGTGCCAACACGCCACACCAGACGCCTGGGTGCTAGATTGTCATTTATATACTTTGTTGTTGTCGTTGTTGTTGCTGTTTTCCCTTTATTGATGTTGTGTTTCTGTGTGATCCTTTTCCTTTTCTTCTGTATTATTCCGTCTCCGGTGTTATTTTTCTTTATTCCCCGCGTGACAGTGTGGTGTAGGGTATCTACATCGCCTTTCCTTAATGCGGTATCCTGCTACAGCTGAGTCTCCTTCACCCCAGAGAAGGCTTACCCGTACCAGCATACCACACCAAAGTCCTAAATCCAAGTTGTTATTTTGCTAATGTTGTGTTTTGTATCTGATTTTTTTTTCCTGGTTTTCCTTTTCTGCATTATCCTGTCTCCGGTGTTGTTTTTCTTCATGTGTCGTGTGACAGTGTTGTGTAGAGTATCTACATCGCCTCCTCCTGGTGCCATATCTTGCTACAGCCGAGTCTCCTTCACCCCAGAGAAGGCTCTCCCGCACCAATACACGGCACCAAGGGCCTTCATGCTGGATTTTTGCACGTGTTTTCGTTATATTTTTTTCCTTTTTCTCATGGCGTGTTACCGTCATATCTATTTCCTGGAATTCCGTTCCAGTGTTATCCTATTTCTGATGTTTCTTTAGTTTATTCTCCTTATTTTCGGTGTTTTTCACCTGTAATATCCCTTTGGTGGAGTTGTTCAGAAATCGCCCTTCCTTGGTGCTGTGTGCTGATACGAATGAGTCTCCTTCACCCCAGAAAAGACCCGCCCATATCAACACACAGCACCAAAAGCACTCCCCTCCCCACGCCCCTGGACACTCAGGATCTCCGGCACCGCCATGGACGCCCCGAGGGAGCCGAGACGCCCTGCCGGAACCCCTCAGCCCTGCGGCGCTCGCCAGGGAGGCCTTGGGCTCCCCGACGCTCCCAAGCACCGCCGAGGCGGGGGAGGGCGAGAACTCCAGACGACTGCAGGACAACTCCAGACGGGAATATTAAATTAATCGTAAACACCGCGACGGCGCAAAGGCTGCGTTTGTCGAGTCTGGGATGGCAGGAGCCGGCCGAGTGTTTTAGCGGGATGCGTTTCCCTCTCTTTTTCTGATTTCCCTCATTGTTTTTGAGAGAGAGAGAGAGAGAGAGAGAGAGAGAGAGAGAGAGAGAGAGAGAGAGAGAGAGAGCATTTTAATAGATATAATGCTTTCGTAATGCTTTAGTTAGTTGATATTGTTGTCATTACCAACATCTATCTATCTATCTACTACCCCACCCTTCACCCCCACACACACTCATTGTGTGTATTTAGTGTGTGTGTGTGTGTGTGTGTGTGTGTGTGTGTGTGTGTGTGTTTTCTCTCTCTCTCTCTCTCTCTCTCTCTCTCTCTCTCTCTGATTACGTGTGACCTTGCTAGGCCTAATGGTACTGAAGACATCTGGATCAGTGTACATTGTAGAAAATTACCCTCAGCGTCTCAACAAACCTTTGAATATATACACGAGACCTTAAGATTATGTGCCTGAAGAGCAAAAGTTTTTATATGCTCGGTGCCTTAAATGATGCTTTACTATATACCTACCAGCAACAAACTAGGTACCATAATATGTATAAATAAATTACACCAGATTATTGACACCCGCGTCACCCCTCAGTCAGCCACACTTCTAGACATCATTGTTACTAACAAACATGACGGAACAATACACAAAGACATAATACCAAACACTATAGCAGACCGTGACCTTATAACAGCAACGGTTAAAATCACCAAACCTAAACGCAAGCCGGGAATGAGAACTTTTCGTCATCTCGGGGCTCACAGCAAAGACCTGTCCTGTGATGGCTTAATAGGCGCTGCTCCCGCCCTAAAGGAAATTTCCTCTACAGACAACGTAAACATCCAGGTACACTCCCTCACGTCTGTACTCTCAAACTGCCTGGAACAATGCGCTCCTTTTGTCACCAAAGAAATAAATGAGCCTTTTGACTCCTGGATAAACGACGAAATTCGCTCAGCTATGTCAACACGAAACACCCTTCAAGCGCGCCTGAGACAAAATCGTAATAATGCTGAGTTACTAGAGCAATATAAACACCAACGCAATAGAGTAAAGTCACTGCTGCGTTATGCTGAACAATCATATTGCCGAGAAAAATATACGACTGTAGAGCCAATTCAGCGGCCACATGGAAAATAATACAAGACATCAACCCAGCAAAATAGAAACTAATAACAATAACTTCATAACGAACGTGAAATGCCGGATAAATCCACTAACAATGCAAAACAATCTCAATATTACAAATCAAAACCGTATTATACCCCAACAAGATGTAAACCACACTCATCTTTTCAGGGTCGGCCCAGCAGACATGAACACAGTCATATTAACTATTAAAAACCTAAAGAACACTAACTCAGCCGGTTCAGATGGGATTACACTTCGGTACATCCAAGATTCCCTACCCGTTACGATCACATACATTACTACAATCATCAACACATCGATTGTTACTGGAAAATTCCCTACCATGTGGAAACACGCGACCGTCATACCTATCTATAAAAACAGAGACTGGGGGAACGTAAACAATTATCGGTCAATATCACTGTTACCCATTCTCTCAGAGATATCAGAGAAAACTGTGGTCCAACAGATGACCACCTTCCTAGAGTCCAAGAAGCTTCTCTCTAACACTCAACACGGCTTCAGACCTAAACTTTCAACAGACCGCCCTTACCACGTTTACAAATAACATGCAGGAATATGGATGAGAAGAAACTATTGCTTATAACGTTGTGCGACCTATCAAAAGCCTTCAATTGCATAAAACACGATATCTTAATATAAACTGCTCAAGGTCAAAAAGTGAAGGTCAATAGTACCACGTCTACGACTGCACCAATACAATACGGAGCTCCTCAGGGATCAATATTAGGGGCAATTCTTTTCATCATTTTTGTCAAAGACCTCGCTGAAACGATGCATAGACGCGCGATGGTACAGTACGCAGACGACACGCAGCCCGAGAACACTGACACAAATAATACGCTGCCTGACCCCATCATGGCGGCACAAGAGACCTTCACACTGGCCAGGGAGTACTATAATAAAACGGTCTATTGCTGAATACTAATAAAACACAGTGTGGACGTGGTCAAGCATTGAACAAACTCCCCAAAACACCACTCTCATCTTTGGCAACACTCCCATCACTCCTAGCAAACATATCAAGAATCTTGGCGTTTATATGGACTCCCACTTGACGTTTAACATACATATAAACGAAATCCACAAGAAAGACATTGCAACTCTACTATTTACAAACATAATTAAAGATAAATTTGATAATATAATACATACAAAATGAATTCCTTTCCTCTAAGTATCATTCATTATTGCCTACCAGTGTACGGCACTACAAATAACTACAGAACTTTGCGGCAAAGATATGAATTGGGGGAGCGAGGAGGTGTGACCACGCCACCTCTTTTATTACACAACTGAACTGGCTCAAAATGGACAAGAAGACCATTTTTGGTGTTGCTGCAACCGTGTATAAAACAAAATGTGCGATATATCCAGAGTGGATCCTGCAGCTGCCCTCCACGGCTGGGGCGACACAGAGTAGGTACACAACAAGACAGCAGGACAACCTACATGTTACCCACACCAACACACACTGCGGGACACGTTCGCTCCCAGTCCAAGGCCCCAGGCTATGGAACGCTCTCCCACACCATGTAGCACAATCTTATACCAAACATGTATTTAGAAAAACAATAAAACACTAAACTAAATATTAGTCAGCCCACACTCTCTCTCTCTCTCTCTCTCTCTCTCTCTCTCTCTCTCTCTCTCTCTCTCTCTCTCTCTCTCTCTCTCTCTCTCTCTCTCTCTCTCTCTCTCTCTCTCTCTCTCTCTCGTACACAGTCAATAATATAAACTTGATTAAATAATGCGAAAAAAATGGAGATAAAATCAGAAAGAAAACTAGATACTATCAGCTTCCTCCTCCTCCGCCTCCTCCTCCATTACGGAAAAAAAAACAAGGCGGAGGAGGCAACTATAGAGGAGGAGGAGGAGGTAAACGAGGTAACCGTCAGTTCAAGGAGATGGGGGGATGGAGAGGAGGAGGAGGAAGAGGAGAGGGTAAACGAGGTAACCGTCAGTTCAAGGAGATGAGGGGATGGAGAGGAGGAGGAGGAGGAGGAGGAGGAGGAGGAGGAGGTAAACGAGGTAACCGTCAGTTCAAGGAGATGAGGTGATGGAGAGGAGGAGGAGGGTAACGTCAGTTCAATGAGGAGGAGGAGGTAAACGAGGTAACCGTCAGTTCAAGGAGATGAGGTGATGGAGAGGAGGAGGAGGTAAACGAGGTAACCGTCAGTTCAAGGAGATGAGGTGATGGAGAGGAAACATGGAAACATGGACTGCATGGACTAGCAGGCAGCAGAAAGCCTGTTGGCTCTTTACTAGACTGCCTGCGTTCAGTGATTTAATCAATCCGTTTGCCACAGGAGTGGCTTGCAGGGAAGGATTAAAGCACTTGTGTACCTACTCTTGGAAACGTTCAGTTCACTCCCGTTGCAGCAAAGTGGCGATCAATGCGTTTCTTGAAGGAGTTGATGGTCTCTGCGCTAACCACTTCTGCAGGAAGGCTGTTCCAGTGGCGAACAACTCTATTCGAGAAATAACTCCTGCCGATGTCGGTATTGCATCGCTTTGCTTGAATTGTTTTTCCGTTTTTTCTTGTTCTCAGGTTAGTTTGTAGCGTGAAGAGTTTGGAGTGATCAACGTTGCTGAGCTTGTTCAGGTACTTAAAGACTTGTATCATGTTTCCCCGCAGTCGTCTCTTTTCCAACGTGAAGAGGTTGAGTCGCTCGAGTCGTTCTTCATAGGGTTTCGTCCTCAGTGATGGTATCATCTTCGTGGCGCGGCGCTGTACTCTCTCAAGTAATTCAATGTCTTTCCTGTAATTAGGAGACCAGAATTGCACGGCGTATTCCAGGTGGGGCCTTACCAGCGAATTGTACAAGGAGGAGGAGGAGGAGGAGGAGGAGGAGGTAAACGAGGTAGCCGTCAGTTCAAGGAGATGAGGTGATGGATAGGAGGAGGAGGAGGAGGAGGTAAACGAGGTAGCCGTCAGTTCAAGGAGATGAGGTGATGGATAGGAGGAGGAGGAGGAGGAGGTAAACGAGGTAGCCGTCAGTTCAAGGAGATGAGGTGATGGATAGAAGGAGGAGGAGGAGGATGAGGAGGAGGTAAACGAGGTAGCCGTCAGTTCAAGGAGATGAGGTGATGGAGAGGAGGAGGAGGAGGAGGAGGTAAACGAGGTAGCCGTCAGTTCAAGGAGATGAGGGGATGGATAGGAGGAGGAGGAGGAGGAGGAGGAGGTAAACGAGGTAGCCGTCAGTTCAAGGAGATGAGGTGATGGAGAGGAGGAGGAGGAGGAGGAGGTAAGGCAGAGGTTGTTTACAGTGTCATTAGCGCCTCTGACGGATGGCGGCGACCCCTCCCTTCACCTCCACCTCCACTCCATCTCCACTCCCTAAAGAAGATCTAGAAAGAATCCATCTCCAGTCCTCCTCACCACGTACATTCGCTGGTAAGGGACAGAGGAAGGACAAGATAACATTTTTTAAAGCAAGGCGGGGAAGCAGCTCAAGGGCAAAATAAATAGAAACGTTACATTTGGATATTACCGGGAACGTTTACCCAGTCACAGCAAACGTTTATCCAATAGGAGCAAACGTTTATCCAGTAGGTAGGCGGTGGCTGAAGTGGTAGCGTGCTGGGCCCACATTCACCACGTGATGGACGACACGAGTTCGAATCCCCACGCTACCACCTCGGATTTTTCAGTCACCGCCGAGTGGCTTAAAAAAACTACCCACATGCTGTCCTGAAGACCACCCATCACCCCGGACGCAATAGGCGGAGACGTAAAAAAAATGCACCCTCTGTCGCGTTTGGAAAGTTATACTCTTTTTATTATTATGAGAAAGATCACTAAGGAGAAATGTGAAAAATAATATATGTAGTTGCCCTAACATGCTGCTCCGCTCCCCCCCCCGAACAAAAATCCACACACACACACACACACACACACACACTGACAGATACACTAGTTTTCGTTCGTCGCCTCGCCAAGTGTTCGCCGCACGCCGGTTACGAACAAACTTGCTAGGTTATCTCATGCCAGGAATACGGGGCACGGGGCGGGGCGGGGCGGGGCGGGGGAGGTGCGTCCCCGTGGCGGCCCCTCGACCACCACAACACATGATAACAAACGACAAAAATGAACGAGCACCGGGAGAGGCGGGAGGAAAGGAGCGGGAACGTCAGGCCCGGCACCCTCCTCGCCGCCGCCCGCCGCGTGTCACCCCTAAGATGGCCTCGCCCCCGACTGCCTTCACGGAGGGAGGGAGAGAGACAGTGTGGGAGAGGGTGACGGGAGCGACTTGTATGGGCGAGGAGAAGGAGGGAGAGCTGGACGCATGGAAGGAGGGGGACAGACGGTGTGGATAGAGCAGGGCGAAGAGATGACATGAAATATAAAAGAAAGAAGGGTTGAGGGAGGTGGACGTGGATGAATGCATGGGGGACAACACGTAACTAAAAAAAAAAACGGAAGAAGGGAGAGAGAGGTGGATAGATGTAGGGAGGAGGGACATGGGTGGCTAGATGGGCGGAGGAGTGTGTGGACCTTGTGTGGAGCAGCCCTTTCCTTACCTTGCGCCGCCCCGTCCCCGACACACCAGCCTGTGCTCTGCGTCACGACGCCAACCTGCGCACAGGACAAAGAGACGCTGTAGTAGAGGAACAACGCACACAGGCTCACCCCACAGCACCCCACCCCGCCCACCCCCCGCCCACCCCGAAATGATTATTGCCCCCACCCTCCCCTCCCCAATCCACCCATCTGGCCTACCCACCCAGTTTACCTCCACCCCACCCATCTAACCACCGTCCAACCACTACTCATCAAAATGCCCGTCTCCACACCCCTGCTCACCCAAAATGCCCTCTCCAATGCATCTACCCCCACTGCACCTCACCCACCCTTGTCCACCTACACCCACCCATATCCACTCCAACATGCTCCCAACCCACTCAACCCAACCTTTAAATCCCTCCACCCCACCTATCCATCCGCCCGCCGTATTCCTCCTTCTCCTCCTCCTAATCGTCATCATTATTATTATCATCATTTTCTTCTTTTTCTTAACTTTCGTCTTTTTCTTCTTCTATTTCTATTTTTTATCTTCTTATTCATGTTATCCTTCATCTGTTTAACATCATCATCTGTTTTTCTTCTTCATCTTCTCTTTCTTCTTTTTTCTTTTTCCTCATCATAATCTTCGTCTTCCCCTTCGTCTTGCCGGGTCTCCGTCGCGTGGTCTTGCTGTGTTTTCTCGTCGCCGCGGGAGAGCAATCCTTCACGATCAGCTAGGTTAGGCAGTCATCGCGGCGGGGCACTTTAATGGTACACTGTTTTAATGATTATTTGTCCTCACGGTGCGGCGGGGGGACTTACTGACTGAGTGACTGACTGATTCACTCACTCACTCCCCGATACACTCACTCACTCATTGACTCCCTGATTGACTAGCTGATACACTGATTGGTTGACTGAATGACTGATTGGATAACTGAAGGACTAACCGGATGACTAATCGACCAACCGACTGATTAAGTGATTGACTACCTGACAAGCTGATTGGCTTTAACTGATTGATGAATGACTGTACCTACTGGTTGGCTGACTGACTATCTAACTGACTAACTACCTGGCAGACTTACTGACTGCCTGACTAATGATGGACGGTTTTGTTGTTGTTATTGTTGGCGTTGATGATGTTGATCGAGGTACTGGTGGTGGTGGTGGTGGTGAGGGTGTTGTTGTTGTTGTTGTTGGTCGTGGTGGTGGTGGAGGTGAACCGTCTGCTAACCAAAGCAAACAGCCTCGCCTGTGACCCACTGTACGAGACCCAAGAAAATAAATGAACCCGACAAACGATAATTTGACTTCACTGACTCAACGTTCTCTCTCTCTCTCTCTCTCTCTCTCTCTCTCTCTCTCTCTCTCTCTCTCTCTCTCTCTCTCTCTCCTACTACATACACCTGTCTGTGTGTTTTTGTATGTGTGTATGTGTGTGTGTGTGTGTGTGTGTGTGTGTGTGTGTGTGTGTGTGTGTGTGTGTGTGTGTGTGTGTGTGTGTGTGTGTGTGTGTGTGTGTGTGTGTGTGTGTGTGTGTGTGTGTGTGTGTGTGTGTGTGTGTGTGTGTAATTCACCACGGCCTGATCACGGGTTGGACTTGCTTTCGCCAGCAGGTACCCTCCCGACGTGAGCAAGTGTTCATTATAGTCGATCTCTGGGTACTGCCAGGACCTCGCACACCACACACCCCATCCCCCTTGCTTAAAGGGTAACAGTAACCACTCCTAGTCAACCGAGAGAATCCGGCCTGAGCGGGGCTCAAACCGCCGCCTGTCTAGCCGTGAACCATCGCAGCACAGCGCTCTACCGACTGAGCCACCGGAGTGTGTGTGTGTGTGTGTGTGTGTGTGTGTGTGTGTGTGTGTGTGTGTGTGTGATAAACAGATAAGTAAATAGGCAGAGTTTTGTGCTTTAAGTTTCAAATAAACAAATAAATAAACACGAATAAATAAATGATTAACTGAACATAAATAAGTCCAAGCATCACATAAAGCAAGCTCCTTCAAAACTCGGACTCGGCAAGGTTGTGTCGCCTAAGAAATGAGATGATGATGATGATGATGATGATGATTATGATGACGATGACGATGATGATGATGGTGGTGATGATAACGATGATGATGATGAAAGGAAATGGCGGGAGATTGCAATATATGTTAACTGAGACCACGCGACAGACAAAACATTACAGCGACAACCACGTAACAATCTTATCTAATAACCAACACAGGGCAAAGTGAAGACTAACAACTTTCTTCGTGGCTACCATTTCAAAGCGTGCCCAGGTACCATCCACACGCACCTGCCTTGGCTGACCGTTAGGCTGGCGTCACACTGGGCGATTTCGCCGTGCGGCAAAACCGCTGGGTGGAGAAGGGCGGCGGCGCTGTTTAAGCAGTACCATGTCACGCTTTGGAGGTTTGGAAGGACCATAGTGTCAGACATAATTTAATTCACGACTCACAGCATTGGTTTATTAAATGAAAGTTGTGCCTCACTAATCTTTTATCCATTTATAATAGAGTATACGATACGGTATTGATTTTAGTAAGGCCTTCGATAAGGTACCTCACCAGAGATTGTTAAATAAAGTCAGGGCTCATGGAATAAGAAGGAAGGTATTTGATTGGATTAAGGCGTGGATTAGCGACAGGAAACAGAGGGTTACCATTAACCGTAAAAAATCCGAATGGGGTAATGTTACCAGTGGGGTTCCTCAAGGTTCAGTTTTAGGCCCGCTTCTGTTCATTATCTACATCAATGATATAGACAATGGGATAACTAGTGACATAGGTAAATTTGCAGCTGACACCAAAATAGGACGCGCTATTAGGACAGGGGAGGATGCTAGAGCACTGCAGGAGGATCTCAACAAACTGTCAGCTTGGTCAGAGAAATGGCAGATGAATTTTAACATCACCAAGTGTAGCGTACTTAGTGTAGGAACACGCAACACATTACACGGGTATAGTTTAGAGACCACAGCGATAGGCAGGTCTGAGTGTGAAAAGGATGTGGGAGTGTTAGTGAACTCTAACCTAAAACTATGGAAGCAATGTATTAGTGCGAGGAATATGGCTAACAGGTATTAGGCTTTACTAACATGACGGTAACCAATAGCAGTGCAGAGGTCATCCTCAGACTCTATTTAGCGTTAGTTAGGCCACACTTAGATTATGCTGTCCAGTTTTGGTGCCCACACTACAGAATGGACATCAACTTGCTAGAATCAGTTCAGAGGAGGATGACCAAGATGATTCAGGGGCTGAGGAACCTCCCATACCAAAATAGGCTGAAACATCTAAACTTACATTCACTAGAAAGCCGAAGAGTGCGGGGAGATCTGATAGAAGTATTCAAATAGGTCAAGGGCTACAACAAGGCGATATAAGTAAAGTACTGAGAATTAGCCAGCAGGATAGAACGCGCAGTAATGGATTTAAACTAGAAAGGTATAGATTTAGGAGATATATAGGCAAGGATTGGTTTAGTAATAGGGTGGTGGGGGAATTTAATAGATTCAGCAATCACATAGTGCAGGGACGATAGCTTGTTTTAAGAGTAGACTGGACAGCTACATGGACGAGGATGACAGGTGGCAGTGAGGTGTGGGTGCAGTAAGGAGACAGGGTACTGGAGCGTACGCCCGTACCGAAGGTAAATGAGGATCAAGCCTCTATCTGTAACCCCTGAAACTACACCTCACCCATCGTGAGTAGTGGGGGAGATTCTGGAGCTGCCCTGTATAGGTCACTCGGCCTCTTGCAGTTTCCCAATGTTCTTATGTTCTTATGTTTCGTCGCGCGGCAGCGCTAAAGCCCCTATCACACATTCTCGACAATGACTCCCGGCGCTTTCCCGACTCAGACCACGCCTCCCACCGTCGGGCCGCACGCAGACAGTTTTGGAAATTTAAAAACAATCGAGGCCCTCCCTGACATCCGTCACCCGTTGCGAATAAGCTACGGCCGTCGGATGTCCATCTCAACAACGTCGTTTCGACATCGGCTATGGTTGGCACTCAAGGGGATGTACTTAACGATGGTCGTTACGTACGTCTAGCAGCGCGACATTCCAAAACTGTCAGCGCGTGGTCTGATGTCGGAAGGGCGCCGGGAGTCATTGTCGTGAATGTGTGACTGGGACTAAACCTCAAGGTTGTGTGTGTCCCTGAGGCAGAAGGATTACTTAAAGAGCCCACATGTCTGATAAATTTGGTTTGCCCATTTCATGCTGAGAGGGAAACTAGTGAAAAGTTTGAGAAGTTTTATGAGAATAGGGGGTGTTTGTGAGCTCTGATCTCAGTTCAAGGGCACAGTGCATTCAAGATAAAAATCGAGCACACGGGGTACAGGGTTTTATCTCAAGGAGCGTAAGCAAGCGCCGAAGTCTTCCTCAAACTATATTTAGCATTAGTTAGACCTCATCTTGATTATGCGGCTCAGTTCTGGTCACCTTACTATAGAATGGATATAAAAATGCAAAAATCGGTAAAGAGAAGGATGACGAAGATGATTCAAGGGTTACGAAACTTTCCATACGAGGAAAGACTCGCACAGTTAAACTTGCATTCTCTAGAAAAGCGAAGGGTGCGTGGAGACATGATCGAGGTTTATAAATGGACAAAGGGCTGTAATAAGGGGGGTACTAAAAAGGTTATGTTTTTTTTTTTTATGTTGCGGCCTATTGCACCGGTAGGCTTCTTCCCGGTGGGGCTTGATGGTCGGCCCAAGTCTTCTTCGCGGTAGGGCTTGATGGTCGGCCCAGCCCGTTCTGACGCAGGCGAGTGTTTATAGTGGCGCCATCTTGTATTGGCTCATGCTGCCCCCCGGAACTCGTTCTTGATTCGCTTGGACGGCTTCCTCTAGAGTCCGGCTTGCTGGGTGGTCTTCAGGACAGCATGTGGGTAGTTTTAAGCCAATCGGCGGTGACTGAAAAATCCGAGGTGGTAGCGTGGGGATTCGAACCAGTTCGGCCACCGCCTACCCCGCCTATGTTGGTAAGAGAACCGGGTAGGAAACGTAGTAATGAGTTTAAACTCGATAAATTCAGATTCAACAAGAAACTAGGCCAAAAATGGTTTACTAAAAGAATGGTAGATGAATGGAACAGGCTGAGGAGTCATGTGGTGAGTCCCAGTACAAATGTTGCATTAATAAATATATTAGATAAATTCATAGACAGTGATATAAATTTGGGTTAGATTCACGGGAGCTTAGGTTCAAAGGGGCTGCCTTGTACAGGCCTACCAGCCTCTTGCAGACTCCTACGTTCTGATGTTCTTATGATATTAATTACCGAATGGCTGCAAGTTTTAAGGCCTCACATCTCCAAACAAAACACACAGTTCAGGAGGGCAAAATGTGCCGAGGAAAGACTGACAATTACACTAATTGAATAAACAAATCAACGTCAAACATGTTGGTCGCCCGCGCGGCAGAACCGTCCAGTGTGACCACGTGCATTGAACTGTGTGGTCACTGTGTTGTGTCCTCAATCGCGGCGGTAAGCGGTAGCGCGACAGGGCGGTTCTGCCGCAGCCTGCTGCGGCGGTGGGCGGCAAAACCGCCCTGTGTGACACCTCCAATTGGTTTGTGTGTGCGGCGAGACCGAGCGGCAAAACCGCCTAGTGTGACACCGGCCTTAGTCGTTAAATGCAACAACAACACTTTACCTTATAAACGGGGAAGAGCTGCAAACAGCCTAGCCTACGACAAGATCCTTTCCATCACGGGCACTCCACAGCGTATTGGACGATGACTGATAAGCACACACAACACGGCCAGCGACAAGGGCAGGTCTCGTCTCCCTCGCTCCTTAGGTCACTAAAGAGCCGGCGAGGGATCATACGCAATCACCCTCCCCCGAGGGTGGCTATTACACTGACTTGAGACGACTGGGCTCAGGGGAGACTTTTGGGCCGAGGAGCGACGAGCGCCGTCTCGAAAGGTGGTGGTGGTGCCGCCCGCTGCCCAGAGTGTCTTACGGCATCTCTCTCTCTCTCTCTCTCTCTCTCTCTCTCTCTCTCTCTCTCTCTCTCTCTCTCTCTCTCTCTCTCTCTCTCTCGTGGTAGATGTGGGGGGCGTAGGCAGCTTCTTTGCTCTGACTACTGGGTAGACCTAGTAATAGGTGCCGAGAAAAGTGGCAACAGGAGGCAGAGGAAATTACGGAGGCAGTGGGAGTACGGGGTAAAACTAGCGATAGCTGGAAAGGAGAGAAAAACAATATGAGGCAGAGGAAATTACGGAGGCAGTGGGAGTACGGGGTAAAACTAGCGATAGCTGGAAAGGAGAGAAAAACAATATGAGGCAGAGGAAATTAAGGAAGATGACATAAGTGGGTCAGCACAGACGAGAATAAAAGAGCTTAACATCGATATAGGAAAGTACATAATTAAATACAGACTTTTAAATAAAAGTTAGCTGGTTGGGATGAAGGCTGCAGGCACGTAGGCTACACACGATCAGTACATTTCCCCGGAAAGAAAGGTAAAGGATGAAAAAGACTGAAGAACCTTGAAGAGAAAGATATGAATCAAAGAATAAAACTGAAAATAGAGGGTAGAGGAGCTCAAAAGGTAGATCAGTTATAGAAGACTACTGGAGTAAGATGACTGGAGTAGACAGACACAGAGGAAGAAGGAATGGAGAACATGATGGCACACAGTGCATGGGAAATGGAGAGAAACAGAGCTTGGGGAGGGTGAGAGTGTGGTGAAAGTACTGGAAAAATGGGAAGGATGCAGGCCAGGAAAAGATGGAATCACTGGAAAAGAATGATTACATGGAAGTGACTGCCAGGCATGTTATAACAGTGTTATATAGAGGAAAGGGAGATTACCACAGGCCTGGAACAGGGGTAGGAAGCCTAGTCATGATACACTTTGGAGGAAATAATAAAGAAGACACTAAACACTAGTAGACCCGCAAGTCATGAATAACCTGGAACAGGTTTTGGGGAATGATTAATAATGAGTTAATAAAGACAAATAAACGTGATACTGGGAGAGGGGCCAAGCTGGGTGCGGGAGGTGGAGGAGGAATGGATCCCAACATGAGGCAACCTTAACATATAAATACACATTTATGGCATAAACAGTTGTGTGTATGTGCATGAAGGTGCAGGTGTAGAGGGGTGTGGAAATGTGTGGCTGTGTTGAATGGGTATCTTTGTTATTTGTTTGCTTATGACTGTGTTTATGCTTGGCATATATAGGTGCATTTGTGTGTATGTGTGTTAGCATGCATGCGTGTGATTATGGAGGTAAGTGTATGTGTATATGAATATGTATGTATGTGTACATGTCAGGGTTGGCGGTTTAAACCAAATGGTTTAAAGTGTGGTTTAAACCAATAAAAAACAGTGGTTTAAACCAACTATTAAAACCATTTTTTTCTTTTGTGTGTATCTTTGTTAGTTTCATCAGTATTGTGGTTTTAACTATATGTAAGATTTCAATTATGTACAGCAGGGTTGGCGGTTTAAACCAGGGGTGTCAAACTCAAAACCCTTGGAGGGCCAATTCATGCTCTGAAGTGCCGTCATGGGGGCCAACAAGGGTAGAAAATACATTGACAAGATTGAAGTTATCGTGATACCGCGGGCCATTTATGACTATCCCACGGGCCATGAGTTTGACACCCCTGGTTTAAACGAAAAAAACATCAATAAAACTAGTTTTTTTTTTTTTGTATCCCTGTAGTTTTCATCAGGTATTATGGTTTTGATTATATGTGGTTTTTAAATCTGTAACTATGCACAGCCATTTTACTAACACCAGCATGATATTATCAGTTGGTAAACTCAAATCTCTATTCAAATGCAGTAACTTCAAAGAAACTGAAAACATAATTTTGGTACATTATATCTAAATAAATAAATAAATAAATATATTTGCCACTTCACACTGTCGTCTGTGGACTGAAAATTGTACATACGTACAGTGTGTGTATGCTAAGGCGGCCATTGTTGTTCTGAGTCACAGGGTTGGAGAAAAACCCGGGTTTAAAAAAAAGGGTTGTTTTGTTTCGGGGGGCTTTATTTTTTGGGGGTGTTAGTTTTTTGTTTATTCTTCGTATTTATATATTAAATCAATTTGAATAATAAATTAAAAAGTAGTGAAGGGTAAAACAAGATGTTTGAAGTGTTATCTGAAGGACAGACACTTGTTTAGGTGTTGCTCCTTTTTGGCAGGTTGGTCCCTTTGTGGCTACTGCCTCTACTGATATAGTAGTTTCAAAATGCTGTGTCGATTTCAGTAAAACAATTATCACAAACTGTGTGGCATTGGAAACTATAAGATTGAGCCCTGATTTATTCTTAGTGGAAAAGGTTGATGAAATAGAAAACACTAGTTTTTCATGTGTACGAAGTGGTGTTGTGCGAAACGATTTGCTATAGCGGCGAGGTATAGTCACGTTGTAAGATGGCCTCAATTTATGTGCGATTTGTGGTGTGACTGTGTGATATGGCTGGGTGTAATGTGGAGTATCCGAGTATGGTTTGGCTTGTGTCGTAGCGTGGTGGCTGAGTGATGATGTGTCAGGTGTGTCTAAGCAAAAACTAGAACACAAATAAGATAAAGAAAAAAAAAACTTTGATGTTATTTGTAT
This sequence comes from Eriocheir sinensis, assembly GCF_024679095.1. Taxonomy (NCBI): domain Eukaryota; kingdom Metazoa; phylum Arthropoda; class Malacostraca; order Decapoda; family Varunidae; genus Eriocheir; species Eriocheir sinensis. Next base: position 675,191 of record NW_026111643.1, read on the forward strand.
TTTTTTGGAAGATCTTTATGGATTTTCCATTTTATTTCATGTAGATATATGGACCTTATTTATCAATACGAAGGAAGGAAGGAAGGAGAGTCACGTATGTACCTGTGGGCACAACAGTTGGGTGAGAGGGCAAGTGATGCCCGGGAAAAGCCACCCCGAGTTTTTATACTCGCCTGCGACGAGAGCGGCGTCCCGTAAGAGCGGGAAAAGGGGGGGGGGGAAGTAGTACATATGGGTTATGATCTCTTTAACTTGCAAGGTGACGAAATTTACTTTTGGAGCTGCGAAAAAAATCTATGTAAGGTGGATGACTTTATCAGATAGGACATTTACAAGCAAGGTGGCTGGCAACTGCTTCGAGGGACGGCTGACGCTGAATTCTGGCGGGACAGTGGCGTGAAGTATTGCACCACATTTTGTAATTGTAGTCTGAGGGGGGATTTGTTATGTTATACAATACATAGACAACCCAAGCTTTCCGATACATAGTGTTATAGGTTGTGATTAATGATAGCTTCTTATAATTACTCACATACTTATGATGGCCTTATAATGACTGATAATCACTTATAACTACTTATGATCACTTATAACTACTTGTAATCACTTATACTCACTTATAGATGCTTATAATCACTTACAATGACGTACCCTCTGGTCTTTTGTTTTATATCTCTAAGTTTTTCCTCCTCCCTACACATCCCGGCATTACAATGATGGAGTTAGTGTATGTACATTTTGGTCGTAGTAGTGATGGTGGTGGCGGTGGTGGTGGCAGCAGTAACACGTCAGCGGTGATGGCGGTGTTAGCACGTAAAGGCGAGCGTTACTACCATCACAACACCTCTTTGGACCTGACAGTATAAAGACCATTTTAGTGTTGGTAAAGCATCCAGACGACCCCCTTCCCCCTCCGCCTCTTCCCCCCTCCCCCCTTCCTCCCATAACACCTGCTTGTCACCTTTCCAGCCTCCAGGACAGAGGGAAGCAAGGGAGGGGGTAAGGGAAAAGGAGAGGGGAGGAGATGAGAGGAGAGGAGGACAGAGGAGAGGGAGAGAAAGAGGCAAGGAAGGACATAAAGAGGAGGTGAAGGAAGAGGATAAAAGTAAGGGAAGGAGAGAGGGAGGGAGGGAGGGAGAGAGGGCAAGGGCAGATTAAGGAGGAGGAAGCAAGCAGCAGCCACATGAGGAGTGACAGTGGCGGTGTCAGTGGTGTCAGGCGTCCTTCACCTCGCAACACACACGAGTCGCAACACTCTGGACGTGGTGGCGTTCCCTTAATGTTGCACCGCCACTTGATGTTTCTCTGTTCCCGTTGCCAAGGCAGAATTATTTTCCTATACTCCTGCTCCTCCTCGTCCTCCTCAACTCGTCGTCCTCCTCCTTTCTTCGTCCTCCTCCATTCTTCGTCTAGTGGTCTAGTGGCGGCGGGATTGAGGTGGTAGTGTTTGGAGCAGTGATAGTGGTGATGATAGCGAAGGAGTGGTAATAAATATGATGAAAGAGATGGTGGGGATGGTGGTGGTGATGGTTAATGGTCTAGTGGCGGCGGTGGGATCGCCTTCCCTCTCAAGACAGGGTTTGTGCCTAAATATCACACCTGAGTGGATGAGGCTAGACAGGTGGTGTTGTGTTCGTCTTAGCAACAAACAAATAAAAGGGTGGGTGTCTGACTTAACACACCTGAGTGGATGAGGCTCGACAGGTGGGGTTGTGTTCTTCTTAGCAACAAACAAATAAAAGAGTGGGTGTCTGACTTAACACACCTGAATGGATAAGGTTAGACGGGTGGGTTGTGTCAATTGAAAAACACAAGCAAAGCAACTGAGTTCCTGAGTTAAAAACTCCTAAATGGTGGATTAGACAGGCAGGGATGTATTCATCTGAGCAACAAACAGGCAAAAGAGGCAGGGAGTTGTAATTTATTAGCACACCTGTCGGAAAGTTGAACGGGTTAAACTTACGTTCTCAGCCACAAACAAACAAGACAACTGTGACGTTCTGAAAATTGACATTTTTTTTTATCTGCGACCAATTAGACTGACATCGATTGTCTGTAATTTAATGGAGACTATCATTCGCGACAATATGGTGAAAATCTTCGAAGAAAATAATATAATAAATAACTCGCAACATGGCTTCCGTAGTAAACGTTCGTGTTTAACTAACTTACTTGATTTTTCTCATTATATTTTTGAAGTGTTCGATGAAAGCAGATCAGTAGATATCATATATCTGGATTTTCAAAAGGCATTTGATAAGGTCCCCCACCAACGATTGCTCAGCAAACTATTGGCACACAGTATCTTGAGTAACATTCACAACTGGCTTGTGGACTGGCTCGCTGAGCGGAAACAGAGAGTAGTTCTAAACGGTGTTACATCTAACTGGCTCGATGTCAGAAGCGGTGTACCTCAAGGATCAGTGCTTGGCCCCATGCTCTTCTTAATTTATGTTCATGATATCGATGATGGGCTCACTTGCAAAGTATCAAAATTTGCTGATGACACAAAAATTGCTAGTAAAGTAACTGCGACACTCGGCGAAGAAGCTTTACAAGATCGACTTGCACGTTGGGCCAATCAATGGCAAATGAAATTTAACGTTGACAAATGTAAAGTGTTGCACATCGGAAAAAATAACAATCGCGTTCGGTACGTAATGAATGGCCAACAACTTTCTGCAGTAAGTAAAGAAAAGGATCTTGGAATCACTATATCAAGCGATTTAAAGCCCAGTCAGCATTGTTCAGAGGTAGTTAAAACTGCAAACAAATTGGTTGGCTTCATCGGACGAGTCTTTAATAATAAATCGGAAAAAAAGTAATATTAAAACTGTATAATTCGTTGGCTCGACCCCGTCTAGAGTACTGTGTACAGTTTTGGTCTCCCTACTACAGAAAAGACAGACAAATTGGAAAGGGTTCAACGAAGAGTAACAAAGATGATTCCTAGGTTGATAAATTTATCATATGAACAAAGGCTTAAAGAAGTAAATTTATTCAGCCTGTCAAAACGAAGAATGCGAGGCGATCTAATAGAAGTGTTTAAAATGTTTAAAGGATTCAGTGATATTAATGCGGATGATTACTTTACAATTGATCGATCGAATAGAACAAGAATAAATCACAATTTAAAGATAAGTGGTACAAGATGCTCGTCGCACGAAGCTAAACACTTCTTCAATCGAGTTGTTAATGTTTGGAACGCTCTCCCCTGTGATGTCGTTCATAGTACAACAGTTACGGCCTTCAAGAATAGATTAAACAAGTATTTTGAATCCAACCAGCAACTAAGATATTACTCATTGTCATAATAACGTTAAGTTCTTTCGAATACTGGTGTCCTTGTCCGCTTTTATCGCTCGGTTAGTGGTAGCAGTAATGGTAGTTCTTTCCTCTTTCCTACATAATTTCCATGCAGTTTTTCCATGCTGCATGGTTCTTTTTCCTTTCCTGCCAGCTTTGGCTGGAGGGATGGGGGGGTGGGGAGGAGCCTTCGCCTTTGCTGTCCTTCATCTTCCACCTTTGATTAGATAGTTAGTGTAGCTTGTCACAAACAGCCTCGTAAGGACCAGCAGGTCTGCTGTTGTTTGTTCTTCCTTCTTTTGTGTTCTTCCTCCTCCTCCTCCTCCTCCTCCTCCTCCTCCTCCTCCTTCTCCTCCTTCTCCTCACTCTTCTTGAGCCAAAACTGAAGGAATCTCTCACGTCTTCCTCTTCTGGAGTTCTGAAACACGTGCTTCCGCGGTTCTTACAGTTCCCAAATTTACGACTTGATGCCGGACAGAGGTACCCGCCCTTCTTACCCACCCTTGCCCTCCCTTACCCACCCTTGACCTCCCTTGCCCTCCTTTACCCACCCTTGCCCTCCCTTGCCCTCCTTTACCCACCCTTGACCTCCCTGTTTACACTCCTTTACCCACCCTTGCCCTCCCTTGCCCTCCTTTACCCACCCTTGACCTCCCTTGCCCTCCTTTACTAACCCTTGACCACCCTTGCCCTCCGTTACCCACCCTTGACCTCCCTGTTTACACTCCTTTACCCACCCTTGCCCTCCCGTGCCCTCCTTTACCCACCCTTCCCCTCCCTTGCCCTCCTTTACCTACCCTTGACCTCCCTGTTTACACTCCTTTACCCACCCTTGCCCTCCCTTGCCTTCCTTTACCCACCCTTGACCTCCCTTGCCCTCCTTTACCCACCCTTCCCCTCCCTTGCCCTCCTTTACCCACCCTTGACCTCCCTGTTTACACTCCTTTACCCACCCTTGACCTCCCTGTTTACACTCCTTTACCCACCCTTGCCCTCCCTTGCCCTCCTTTACCCACCCTTGCCCTCCCTTGCCCTCCTTTACCCACCCTTGCCCTCCTTTACCTACCCTTGACCTCCCTTGACCTCCTTTACCCACCCTTGCCCTCCTTTACCTACCCTTGACCTCCCTTGCCCTCCTTTACCCACCCTTGACCTCCCTTGCCCTCCTTTACCCACCCTTGACCTCCCTTGCCCTCCTTAACCCACCCTTGAACTCCCTTGCCCTCCTTTACCCACCCTTGACCTTCCTTGCCCTCCTTTACTTACCCTTGACCTCCCTTGCCCTCCTTTACCCACCCTTGACCTCCCTTGCCCTCCTTTACGCACCCTTGAACTCCCTTGCCCTCCTTCACCCACCCTTGCCCTCCCTGTTTACACTCCTTTACTCACCATTGCCCTCCCTTGCCCTCCTTTACCCACCCTTGCTCTCCCTTGCCCTCCATGTTTACACTCCTTTACTCACCATTGCCCTCCCTTGCCCTCCTTTACCCACCCTTGACCTCCTGTTTACACTCCTTTACTCACCATTGCCCTCCCTTGCCCTCCTTTACCCACCCTTGCTCTCCCTTGTCCTCCATGTTTACACTCCTTTACCCACCCTTGACCTCCCTGCTTACACTCCTTTACACACTTGACCTCCCTTGCTCTCCATGTTTACACTCCTTTACCCACCCTTGCCCTCCCTTGTCCTCCTTTACCCACCCTTGCCCTCCCTTGCCCTCCCTGTTTACATTCCTTTACCCACCCTTGACCTCCCTTGCCCTCCCTGTTTACACTCCTTTACCCTCCCTTGCCCTCCCTTACCCTCCTTTACCCACCCTTGCCCTCCTTTACCAACCCTTGCCCTCCCTTACCCTCCTTTACCCACCCTTGCCCTCCTTTACCCACCCTTGCCCTCATTTACCCACCCTTGCCCTCCCTGTTTACACTCCTTTACCCTCACTTGCCCTCCCTGTTTACACTCCTTTACCCACCCTTGCCCTCCCTTGTCCTCCTTTACCCTCACTTGCCCTCCCTGTTTACACTCCTTTACCCACCCTTGCCCTCCCTTGCCCTCCATGTTTACACTCCTTTACCCACCCTTGCCCTCCCTTGTCCTCCTTTACCCACCCTTGCCCTCCATGTTTACACTCCTTTACCCACCCTTGCCCTCCCTTGTCCTCCTTTACCCACCCTTGCCCTCCCTTGCCCTCCCTGTTTACACTCCTTTACCCACCCTTGCCCTCCCTTGCCCTCCATGTTTACACTCCTTTACCCACCCTTGCCCTCCCTTGCCCTCCCTGTTTACACTCCTTTACCCACCCTTGACCTCCCTTGCCCTCCATGTTTACACTCCTTTACCCACCCTTGCCCTCCCCTGTCCTCCTTTACCCACCCTTGCCCTCCCTTGCCCTCCCTGTTTACACTCCTTTACCCACCCTTAACCTCCTTTGCCCTCCTGTACCCACCCTTGCCCTCCCTGTTTACACTCCTTTACCCACCCTTAACCTCCCTTGCCCTCCTTTACCCACCCTTGTCCTCCCTGTTTACACTCCTTTACCCACCCTTAACCTCCCTTGCCCTCCTTTACCCACCCTTGACCTCCCTTGCCCTCCCTGTTTACACTCCTTTACCCACCCTTGACTTCACTTGACCTCCTTTACCCACCCCTGACCTCCCTTGCCCTCCCTGTTTACACTCCTTTACCCACCCTTGACCTCCTTTGACCTCCTTTACCCACCCTTGACCTCCCTTGCCTTTCCTGTTTACACTCCTTTACCCACCTTTGACCTCCTTTGACCTCCTTAACCCACCCTTGCCCTCCCTTGCCCTTCCTGTTTACACTCCTTTAACCACCCTTGACCTCTTTTGACCTCAATAACCCACCCTTGACCTCCTTTGCCCTCCATGTTTACACTCCTTTACCCACCCTTGCCCTCCCTTGCCCTCCCTGTTTACACTCCTTTACCCACCCTTGCCCTCCCTTTCCCTCCATGTTTACACTCCTTTACCCACCCTTGCCCTCCCTTGCCCTCCCTGTTTACACTCCTTTACCCACCCTTGCCCTCCCTTGCCCTCCATGTTTACACTCCTTTACCCACCCTTGCCCTCCCTTGCCCTCCATGTTTACACTCCTTTACCCACCATTGTTCTCCCTTGTCCACCTTCGCCTCCCCCACCTTGCCCATGTCCACACTCGCCCACCCTTCCCCAGTCTTTTCCACCCTCGCCCACACTTGCCTACACATCCTTGTCCTCCCTTGCCCATCCTACGTAATCATCCTTGCCCCCTTTGCCCCCCCACCCCCCCGTATCCTCCGGCTCCTCAAGGGATGTCGATTAATCTTCACGCGAGTTGGTCTGGGCAGAAGTGTCTCGTTTTGTTCTGCCCTTTAAGTTCTTTAAGGGCTTCCATTTTTGTATTCTCTCGTCTTTATGTCTCTCGAAACATGTTCTTAATTCTTCAATACTCGCGTCAGACGGAGCAAAAGTACCCTCTCCTCCCTCCTCCCCTTCCCCTCCCCACCCCTCCTGTCCCCTACAGTATCGTATCCTCCCCCTACCCTATCCTATCCTACCCTACCACCTCCCCTGCCGGCCGGACCGCCTTTTTCTTTCCCCAAACTCGTTGTAGGTTCGCAAATGTTTCATGAGTTTGCCGTCATTTGTCAAGATGAAAAACGAGCTCCCGCGTCTGCAAGTTGTTAATTCGCTCCGCCGTGCTGGTAACTGTTGCTTTCCTGGTGTTCTTTAATTATAATCTTTCATGAGCTGATGTAAAGAGAGCACACACACACACACACACACACACACACACACACACACACACACACGTGGCCTTCAGTTTTTACGGGCAAAGTCTGGAGGAATGTTGTTAAGTCAAGTTGCACCCAAACCCTTATGAGCTAATTCGAATACACACAGGCACACACACACACACACACACACAAAAAAAAAAAAAAACGCTGTCTTCAATTTTTACAGTCAAAGTCTGGAGGAGTCTTGTTACCAGCTTAATGTCTCAAGCTGCACCCAAACCCTTCCGAACTGTTCCGAACACACACACACACACACACACACACACACACACACACACACACACACACACACACACACACACATCCCCAAAACATCCTTGACCCCTCCAAAAATCACCCACCCAAACACACAAACATCCCCCCACTCGCCTCCAGCCCCCCTATCCCCACCCCCACACAAGCCGTTCTCCAATTTTCCCAGGCCGTTCCCACACACGCCCCGGCACCGCGGCGGCTCGCCAGGTCCTCGAGGCGGCTCTGTGTGGCCCTCGCCGTGATGCAAGTCCCGAGGAGGCGGCGTCGGGCGGGGTAATGGCGGGCCAAGAGCGTCTAATGGGTGCACACGCTCCTTACGGCCTTGATTTGCCTGCTGATGGAACAGTGACGGCCGACGCGAGTGAGGTGTTCATTAAGTTCTCATGACCCTTGCTCTCGGTCGTACCCTTCGTCATGGCCTGAGTGTGTTGCCCTCAAGCCTGTGCCGCGGAGAGGAGGTGACGAGGACAAGACGAGGAGGTGGAGGACGTGTGGGCTCTTTGTCTCGCTCTCGATGTGGCTGCAGTGTGTCGGCCTTAAGAGTGACGCGAGGAGGTGAAGAGGCAGAGGACGAGGACTTGCGAGGTTCTTAATCTCGACCTCGATGTGGCCTCATGCCGTGACGATGTTCTCCCTCACACTCAAGGCGAACAAAAAGTAGTGAAAATATGGAAAAGACGAAGAAAAAGAGCAAGATGAGGAATTCGAATGCTCCCCTTGAGTCAAGAGAAGGGACGATGCATTGATGATACTTTCCCTAATACCCCAAAGCGAACAGGTTGCAATAACAATGTGATAAGAACGAGGTTAATTAAAACAAGACAAAAATAAAGAATGACGCAATTTGATTCACGAGGGGGAGGATGATGCATCGATGATAGTTAGCCTCACACTTCCAGGCGAATATGAATCAGTTGTAATGTTATAAAGTCAGGTAAGTCAAGATATCGAAAAAAAGAATGGTGCAAGTTAGTTGAAGAGATAATGATGCTCAGATGATAGCATTGATGATATTCCGCCTCATACTTAAAGGCGAACGAAAGGAAAGGAAGGGAAGCAAAGGGAAAGGAAAGGAGGGAAAGGAAGGGAATAAAAGGAAGGGAAAGGAAGGGAAGGGAGGGAAAGGAAGGGAAGAAAAGGAAGGGAAGGAAAGGAAAGGGAGGGAGATGGAGGGAAAGGAAGGGAAGGAAAGGGAAGGGAAGGGAAGAGAGGATAAGGGCGAGTGGAAGAGGGTGACGGCTGGGATTAGCTCGTCAGGTCTAACAAGAAACCAGTTGCAATCATCGGTAATTTCGCTGCCCTGATAATGATCCAATGTGTTATTAAGGTCATACAAAATTTAGGGTTACATTTCCAGGAAGAAGCATCACTAATCAAGGTCACCTGTTATATTATTCACTTATGTGTCACCTTGCTTCATCATGACCTTTTCTATCCTGTAATTCCAATCTTGTTTGACTTTTTTGTTCCGCGATTCCTTATTGGTTAGGATTTATTTCGTATACGAGACAAATTTGGTGTTTTATTTCATTACAACGTCCATCTTCGTGTTTCAATTATTTTAGCCTATTTAATTAGCTACCTGTAGAGTCATCCTTACCTGGTGTGTTATACTGAAGTACGAAAGAGAAAGCAACACTAAAGGGAAGGAATGTAGGCACAGTGTTGTAATTTTAAAAGCAGTTCGGCAGTGACATTATCTTATACTATATTTTTAATATTTTAAGACGAACAGGAGGAAGATACTTAACGCCACGCTTTATTAGGTACTCATCTAACTACATTACCTGTTCTTTAATAACCAGTGTGTTGATTAATGGTTTGTTAACTTAGATGAAATAAACTCACTTCTACACTACTCATTTATTTAATTTCCAGCATAAAAACGTTACCGGCCTATTTTAACAGGAATTACAAGACAAGACTCCAGACTGGACGCTGCAGAACGCTTAGCCTCAGACCTTGCTATCTTCCAAACACCTATCCCCTATTCTTAAACAACACTCAGCTGTCACCTTCTGCAACAGGAGTAGGTAGGAAGACACCTCGAACGGGCGTGAGCTACTCCCGGTGAGGATATATGGGAAGCGAGGAGGGTGCTGAAGCCCTTCAAAGACCCTTCTCATGTCCTCACTAACCGTTTCCCTTTTGTCTCATCAACACCAGATAGCAGTTCAGCATGCTCCCTAAAGACAGTTCCTCTCTCTTTCTACACCACATTACATTCACACAACACACACACACCTTTTCCCAAAATTCAAAATTCAAAATGGCGAAAAATTACAGAACCTCGGAGTCCCTGCCTGGGGGGAGGGGGGGGGGGCTAAATTCCCCCAGGGAGGACTCCCCTTCTGGCTGCCGACTTAAGAGGTGTCCTGATAACTCCTCGAACCTCCTCCTTATCAATTTCTGCAACATTCACGGTCTCCGTTCTAATTTTCATACTGTGGAACACCATCTCTCCTCCTCTAAAACTCACCTTCTCTTCCTCACCGAAACACAGGTTTCTGAGGCTACTGACAGCAACCTCTACTCTGTTCCCTCCTACTATCTCAATCCTAAATGTCAATCCAAAGCTGGACGTTGCGCCTACGTGCGCAACGACATCATATGCTCTCGTGCCAACGACCTTGACTCTTCAAAATGTTCTACCATCTGGCTAAGACTTCATTGTCATTATATTACTAAATACATCTGTGCTGTTTATCTCTCACCTAGCTCTACTAACTATGTAAAATTCTTTGACTATTTGAGCTCTTAAGTGGAGCACATCTTGATGCACTCTCCCTTCGCTGAAATTTCCATCTAAGGAGATTTCAATGTTCACAACCAGCTTTGGCTTTCATCCTCTTTCACTGACCAGCCTGGTGAACAAGCCTACAACTTTCCTCTCCTCAACGACCTAGAGCAGTTGGTTCAGCACCCTACTCGTATTCCCGACCGTCTTGGAGACAGGCCCAACATTCTAGACCTCTTCCTTACCTCTAATCCTTCTGCTTACTCTCTCAAACTGTTCTCTCCGTTGGGCTCCTCCGATCATAACCTTGTTTCTGTATCCTGTCCTATTGCTCCTGTACATCCTCTGGACCCAGCGAAGAGGCGTTGCTTCTGGCATTATGCTTCAGCTCGGTGGGACGACCTGAGGATGTACTTTTCCGATTTACCGTGGAATGATTACTGCTTCCAGGAGAGAGACCCCTCTGTGTGTGCCCAGCGCATCACAGAGGTGATTGTCTCTGGAATGGAGGCATACATTCCACGTTCTTTCTCTGCTAAAAAGCCTTGGTTTAATCATGCTTGTCCTCGTGCTATTAAAGATAGAGAGGCAGCTCACAAAAGATTCCAGAGCCTTCAAACACCCGCTAACTTTGAACTTTACATTTCAGCCCGGAATTGTGCCAAATCTATTCTCCGACTTACCAAAACTTCTTTTATCAATAGAAAATGTCAACATCTTGCTTCTTCTAATTATTTCCGTGACTTCTGGCATCTAGCCAAAAATACCTCCTCCAATTTAACTTCTTCCTCTTTCCCTCCTCTCCTTAACCCTCACGGTAGCACTGCTGTCTCATCTGTCTCTAAGGCTGAACTTTGCTCAGACTTTCTGTAAGAACTCCACCCTGGACAGTTCTGGGCATATTCCTCCTACTCATCCCTTCTCTGACTCCTTCATGCCAGATACTAAAATTTTTCCAAATTAAGTTTTCTATGCCTTCTCTGGCCTCAACTCTTAGAAGGCTTATGGACCTGATGGAGTGCCTCCTATTATCTTTAAAAACTGTGCTTCCGTGCTGATGCCCTGCCTGGTCAAACTCTTTCGCCTCTGCCTATCAACATCTACCTTTCCTTCTTGCTGGCAGTATGCCTTTGTACAGCCTGTGCCTAAGAAGGGTGACCGTTCCAATCCCTCAAACTACCGCCCTATAGCTTTACTTTCCTGTCTATCTGAAACTTTTGAATCAATCCTTAACTGGAAGATTCAAAAGCACCTTTCCACTTCTAACCTTCTATCTGATCGCCAGTATGGGTTCCGCAAGGGGCGTTCTACTGATGATCTCCTTGCCTTCCTAACTGGCTCTTGGTCATCCTCTCTTAGCCGTTTCGGTGAAACCTTTGCTATTGCGCTGGACATATCAAAAGCTTTTGATAGGGTCTGGCACAAATCTTTGATTTCCAAACTACCCTCCTACGGTTTATATCCTTCTCTCTGTATCTTTATCTCCAGTTTCCTTTCTGACCGTTCTATTTCTGCAGTGGTGGACGGTCACTGTTCTTCCCATAAACCTATTAACAGTGGTGTCCCACAGGGTTCTGTCCTATCTCCCACTCTCTTTCTGTTGTTCATTGATGATCTTCTTTCCAAAACGAACTAACCTATCCATTCTTACGCCGATGACTCCACTCTGCATTACTCAACTTCTTTTAATAGAAGACCCACTCCACAGGAACTTAACGATTCAAGGCTGGAGGCAAAAGAACGCTTAGCCTCAGACCTTACTATTATTTCCGATTGAGGCAAGAGGAACCTGGTGTCCTTCAACGCCTCAAAAACACAGTTTCTCAACCTATCCACTTGACACAATCTTCCAAACAACTATCCACTATTCTTCGACAACACTCAGCTATCAACTTCTTCAACACTAAACATTCTCGGTCTATCCTTAACTCAAAATCTCAACTGGAAACTACATATCTCATCTCTTACTAAATCAGCTTCCTCTAGGCTGGGCGTTCTGTACCGTCTCCGCCAGTTCTTCTCCCCAGCACAGTTGCTATCCATTTACAGGAGCCTAGTCCGCCCTCGTATGGAGTATGTATATCATGTGTGTTGGGGGGGTCCACTCACAAAGTTCTCCTTGGCAGAGTGGAGTCAAAGGCTCTTCGTCTCATCAACTCTCCTCCTCATACTGATAGTCTTCTACCTCTCAAATTCCGCAGCCATGTTGCCTCTCTTTCTATCTTCTATCAATATTTTCATGCTGACTGCTCTTCTGAACTTGCTAACTGCATGCCTCCCCCCCTCCCGCGGCCCCGCTGCACATGACTTTCTACTCATGCTCATCCCTATACTGTCCAAACTCCTTATGCAAGAATCAACCAGCATCTTCACTCTTTCATCCCTCACGCTCGTAAACTCTGGAACAATCTTCCTTCATCTGTATTTCCTCCTGCCTACGACTTGAACTCTTTCAAGAGGAGGGTATCAGGACACCTTTCCTCCCAAAATTGACCTCTCTTTTGGACACTCCTTTGAGCTCTATTCAGGAGCAGCGAGTAGCGGTCTTTTTTTTTTTTTCTTTACGTCTTTAAACTGTCTCCTTAGTTGTAAAAAAAAAAAAATCCTTGGTCTATCCTTAGCTCAAAATCTCAACTGGAAACTTAACATCTCCTCTCTTGGTAAATCAGCTTCCTCGAGTTTGGGCGTTCTGTATAGCCTCCGCCAGTTCTTCTCCCCCGCACAGTTGCTACCCTTATACAGGGGCCCTGTCCGCCCTCGTATGGAGTATGCATCTCACGTGTAAGGGGGCTCCACTCACACAGCTCTTCTGGACAGGGTGGAGTCAAAGGCTCTTCGTCTCATCAGCTCTCCTCCTCTTACTGACAGCCTTCTACCTCTTAAATTCCGCCGCCATGTTGCTTCTCTTTCTATCTTCTATCGATATGTTCATGCTGACTGCTCTTCTGAACTTGCTAACTGCATGCCTCAACCCCTCCCGCTGCCCCGTTGCATACAACTTTCTACTCATGCTCATCCCTATACTGTTCAAACCCCTTATGCAAAAGTTAACTAGCATCTTCACTCTTTCATCTCCTTCACTGGTAAACTCTGGAACAGTCTTCCTTCGTCTGTATTTCCTCCTGTCTATGACTTGACCTCTTTCAAAAAGAGTTTATCAAGACACCTCTCCACCCGAAATTGACCTCTCTTTTGGCTACTCTTTACTTTTTACTTTTGTGGGAGTAGCGAGTAGCGGGCTTCTTTTTGTACTATTTTTGTTGCCCTTTGAGCCGCATCCTTTGATATAAAAAAAAAATGATGAGGCCATGATGTATTTGTTTATAATATGTTCCTGCTGATGACTTCCTACTTTTACCGAACACAAGTTAAGCTCGCATTTTTAAGTTTAGTTGCGTTAGGAAGGCTTGACTTTCGGCTCTGACTGGTAATTAGAACACAAAGTCGATCGAGGTTGAACAGAAAGAAAACCGGTAATAAGAACATGTTAGGCAGGCAAGTTTCCAACCCTTCCAGGTAGCTGGGGCACCAGACCAGGTAAATTATATATGTGAAAACAGGTAAGGTAATTAGAAAAGAGCAGGTAATAAGGTTGGTGAAGGAGACAGACAGGGCAGCTATGTAGGGTAAGTAATCGGGCAGGTGGGACAAGAGACGGGAGACAGGCAGATAAGGTAGTTAGAAAAGGACAGGTAATGAGGAAGGTCAATGAGACAGGTAAGCATAGGGAAGAGAGGCACGTTGGAAAAGGTAAATAAGGCGGGTGAATGAGACAAAACACGTTGGGCAGGTAAGAAAAGGCAGGTAAATGAAAGGTAATATGACAGGTGAATAACAGGTAGGACAGTTCGAAATAGAAGATAAATAAGAAAGGTAAATGAGACACGTTGGGCAGGTAAGGAATGCCAGGTAATTGAGTCAGGTGAATCAAAACCGGCAGGTAACGCCTCGGCCCGCGGCGCCGTGGCTCCTAAACCTCAACACTAATCGGCTGCCTAACGTCCCGCGACAGGCGCCGCCCAGTGACTCCTTGCCGAGCTGTCCCGCCAGTCTGGACGAGGCTGGGCGGCGAGGAGTTTTGAAATTATTTGCTGACATTAAGGAGACATCTTTGTCTTTTATTAATCTGTGTTTTTATGTATTTCCAGTGTTTTCAGTGTATCAACTCTGCAAACATCTTTTCTCTTCAATCTTATATCGTTGCTTCTGTTTCCTATACATCTGTTTATCTATTTTTTGTCTATTTTTTCTGTATTTCTGCATCTTATTTGGTGACCAAAAAGACAGAGAGCTCAACTCTGGCGGTGACCTCTTTTCCTTTCCTACTTTTCATGCTCTCTGAACTTTGCTCATTTTTCGTCCTGGGCGGGTGAGTCCACTCGTGTGGATGATTTCAGGACAAGCGAAGCAACAGAGTGGCGACCGTGATATTTCTATGTCAAGACTTTTATTTTTGTTTAATTTTCTTTACCTTGAGGTGTCTCCTTTACTGTAAGAAGAAAGCACTAAGTCGCGTTCTGTTGCGGCATCGACTATTATGCTTCCATCTTACTAACTTTCATCAATTATTTACTTTAGCGTCTTTTAGTTACAGTCCCCGCCCCTTTTATTATCTTTCTATCCTATTCAGCGTTATCAGCTACTCCCTTTCCTCTGAGTCACACCCTGCAGTACATGTTATGTTGACGCGTCTACTGTTATGTATCCATCTTATCAGCCATTACCATCTGCTCCTCTTTCTCCGAGTCACTTCCTGCAGTTATTATCATGTTGCCGCATCTACTACCATCTTCCCATCTTATTAAACTTTGTCATCTACACCCGCCTTCATTAAATTACGTCCAGCACCAGTACATGTTTAGTCGCTGCACCCGCCATTTCCTTTCCGTCTTGCTTATCATTCATCATATTACCTTTCCATCTTTTTATCATCTTCTCCGCCTTCATTTAATTGGGTTTCGCAGTACAAGTTCCGTCGCTAAGCCCACCATTACCTTCCCACCCTCGCATGGAGTATGCATCTCACTTGTGGGGGGCTCCACTCATACAGCTCTTCTGGACACAGTGGAGTCTAAGGCTCTGCGTCTCATCATCTCTCCTCCTCCTTACGTAACAAATTTGAAGACTTAGAAGTCCTCGCAGCTTTAAATCATTATCACATCATATGAGTCACAGAATCTTGGATAGACACTTCAAATAGAGATTTCATTGCGGAATATAGATTACCGGGTTATACCATTTTTAGTCATGAAAGAGAGAACAGACAGGGTGGAGGCGTTATCTTTTATATCCACAACTCTCTCCATCCAGTATCCGTGAAAACATATATTATAACCAATGTAGACACGGTCTTCATTGAAATTAAAAATAAATCTCGTAAAATAGTAATTGGACTTATCTACAGACCGCCAAGGCAGACTCTTGATATCGACCACGCATTAAGTGAATTATTATTAGAAACAAGTAGCAGTTGCGAGGCAGTAATTGTTGGGGACTTTAACTTCCCAGTGAAAAGA
Organism: Eriocheir sinensis; assembly: GCF_024679095.1. Classification (NCBI taxonomy): domain Eukaryota; kingdom Metazoa; phylum Arthropoda; class Malacostraca; order Decapoda; family Varunidae; genus Eriocheir; species Eriocheir sinensis. The sequence continues at coordinate 690,802 of NW_026111643.1, forward strand.
TGGGGTGAACCGTTGAACTGTCATACAGGGCTCGACCTGTACACAAATTTACTAGAAAGTGATTTACATCAACACGTTCAAGAACCGACTCGGGAAAATAATATACTTGACCTTATCTTTTCAACAACAGCTGATCTAGTTAACGAAGTAAATGTTGGTCCAATTTTTAGTTCTAGCGATCACCGAACAATCACATTCAGCATCAATATGAAAGAAAGTAAAGTAACTCCTAGTAAAGAAAAGGTGCCTGATTATCAGAGAGCGAATTTCGTAAGACTCCGATCAATTCTAAATAATTCTGACTGGACTGAAATCACGGCGGAAACAGATATTGATAAATCTTGGGGGGCCTTCACCACAATATTGAACAATGCCCTAAGCATATGCGTACCCTATCGTAACAGACGTTCAGCTTCTAGGAAGAAACCCAAATGGTGGAATAACGAAATTCTAAATAGCCCATCTCTTAAAAAACGCGTATACAGTAGATACATACCATCTCAGAGCGAGGCTGACAAACTAGAGTTGGACAGATTTCGGCGCGAAACCAAGAAATTAATAAAACGAAGCAAGAAAAATCTTGAAGAATATATAGCGGAAACAAGTAAATCTAATCCTAAAGAATTTTTCAGCTATGTAAATAATAAAAAAGTCACTCACTTGTGGTATCGGACCGCTTGCTAATGAAAATGGTAACCACACGAACGATGAAAATGAAATGGCTACAATCCTAAATAACTTTTTCGCATCCATATTTACCGACGAAGATTGTTTATCACCTCAACCGCCGGAGGTTAGAAGGACCGAAAAGATGTTAAGTTGCGTGCTCATCGTAGAAAGTGACATTTTACGCACAATTGAAAAGATTAAAGTAAGCAAAGCTCCTGGTCCAGACAAAATTACCCCTAGGGTAAGAAATCAAACATCAAATTTGTAAACCGCTCTCCATCATATTCAATAAATCTTTAACAGCTGGAAAAGTTCCGTCGGATTGGAAACTTGCAAATGTCACACCAATTTTCAAAAAGGGGGACAAGTCTCATCCAGGAAACTATCGACCAATTAGCCTGACATCTATTGTTTGTAAGTTAATGGAGACTATCATTCGCGACAATATGGTGAAATTCTTCGAAAATAATATAATAAATAATTCGCAACATGGCTTCTGTAGTAAACGTTCGTGTTTGACTAACTTACTTGATTTTGTTCACTATATTTTTGAGGTGTTCGATGAAAGCAGATCAGTAGATATCATATATCTGGATTTTCAAAAGGCATTTGATAAGGTCCCCCACCAACGATTGCTCAGCAAACTACTGGCGCACGGTATCTCGGGTAACATTCACAATTGGCTTGCGGACTGGCTCTCTGAGCGGAAACAGAGAGTAGTTCTAAACGGTGTTACATCTAACTGGCTCGATGTCAAAAGCGGCGTACCTCAAGGATCAGTACTTGGCCCCATGCTCTTCTTAATTTATGTTAATGATATCGATGATGGGCTCACTTGCAAAGTATCAAAATCTGCTGATGACACAAAAATTGCTTGTAAAGTAACTGCGATACTCGACGAAGAAGCTTTACAATCAGATATAGATCGACTTGCACGTTGGGCCAATCAATGGCAAATGAAATTGAACGTTGAGAAATGTAAAGTGTTGCACATCGGAAAAAATAACAATCGCGTTCGGTACGTAATGAATGGCCAACAACTGCCTGCAGTAAGTAAAGAAAAGGATCTTGGAATCACTATATCAAGCGATTTAAAGCCCGGTCAGCATTGTTCAGAGGTAGTTAAAACTGCAAACAAATTGGTTGGCTTCATCGGACGAGTCTTTAATAATAAATCGGAAAAAGTAATATTAAAATTGTATAATTCGTTGGTTCGACCCCGTCTAGAGTACTGTGTACAGTTTTGGTCTCCCTACTACAGAAAAGACATAGAAAAGTTGGAACGGGTCCAACGAAGAGTAACAAAGATGATTCCTAGGTTGAGAAATTTGTCATATGAACAAAGGCTTAAAGAAGTAAATTTATTCAGCCTATCAAAACGAAGAATGCGAGGCGATCTAATAGAAGTGTTTAAAATGTTCAAAGGATTCAGTGATATTAATGCGGAAGATTACTTTACAATTGATCGATCAAATAGAACAAGAAGAAATCACAATTTGAAGATAAGTGGTAAAAGATTCTCGTCGCACGAAGCTAAACACTTCTTCATCAATCGAGTTGTTAATGTTTGGAACTCTCTACCTTGTGATGTCGTTGATAGTACAACAGTTACGGCCTTCAAGAATAGATTAGACAAGTGTTTTGAATCCAACCAGCAACTAAGATATTACTCATTGTCGTAATAACGTTAAATTCTTTCGAATACTGGTGTCCTTGTCCGCTTTTATCGCCCGGTTAGTGGTAGCAGTAATGGTAGTTCTTTCCTCTTTCCTACATAAATTCCATGCAGTTTTTCCATGCTGTATGTTTTTTTTTCTTTCCTGCCAGCTTTGGCTGGAGGGATGGGAGGTAGGGAGGAGCCTTCGCCTTTGCTGTCCTTCATTTTCCACCTTTGATTAGATAGTTAGTGTAGCTTGTCACAAACAACCTCGTAAGGACCAGCAGGTCTGCTGTTGTTTGTTCTTCCTTTGTGTTTCTTTGTACTGATAGTCTTCTACCTCTCAAATTCCGCCGCCATGTTGCCTCCTTTTCTATCTTCTATCGATATTTTCACGCTCACTGCTTTTCTGAACTTGCTAACTGCACGCCTTCCACCTTTTATGCGGCCCCGCCGCACACGACTTTCTACTCATGCTCATCCCTACACTGTCCAAAGCCCTTATGCAAGAGTTAACGAGCATCTTCACTCTTTTATCCCTCACGCTGGTAATTTCTGGAACGATCTTCCTTCATCTGTATTTCCTCCTGCCTACGGTTTGAACTCATTCAAGAGAAAGGTATCAGGACACCTCTTCTCACGTAACTAACTGCTCTTTCGCAAACCTCTTCTGAGTCTTTACATGAGCAGCGAGTAGCGAGCTTTTTTTGGGGTTTCCTTTATGGTACTTTAGGAGAGGATGTTTGAGACGCAGATATAACTGGCAAAAACAGGCTTAGGTGCCAAATGTGGATGATTACGGCACTCGTAGGAGCAACTTTGGGGTAGACTTCGCTAAAACATAAACAGGCACTGGTGGCGAGGCTGTAATAGGTGTCGTCATGTTGCACCGCCTCTCACTAAATTACAGGCTCACGGAGTAGAGGGTAAAGTTTTGAACTGGGTCAAGGCGTGGCTTAGCAATAGGAAGCAAAGAGTGCAAATCAATGGTAAAATATCTGACTGGGGATGTGTTACGAGTGGGGTCCCACAAGGTTCGGTATTAGGTCCACTTTTGTTTATTATTTATATCAATGACTTAGATACAGGAATTAGTAGTGATGTTAGTAAATTTACAGATGATACCAAGATCGGTAGAGTAATTGAGTCGGATCAGGACGCTAGTATTCTCCAAGGTGAACTCAACAGATTGTATGACTGGGCGGATAAATGGAGTTCAATGTAGGGAAGTGCAGTATTCTGAGTGTAGGTAGGAACAACCCCTCACATAACTATTGCTTAAATGACACTCTCATAAGTAGGTCTGGGTGCGAGAGGGATTTAGGGGTCTTAGTGAGCTCTGATCTCCGTCCAAGGGCACAATGCATTCAAGCTAGAAATCGAGCTAATAGGGTACTGGGATTTATTTCAAGGAGCGTAAGCAACAGAAGCCCCGAAGTCTTCCTCAAACTCTATCTAGCATTAGTTAGACCTCATCTTGACTATGCGGTTCAGTTCTGGTCACCTTACTATAGAATGGATATCAAAATGTTAGAATCGGTGCAGAGGAGGATGACTAAGATGATTCAGGGGTTGAAAAACTTGCCATACGAGGGAAGACTCAAACAGTTAAACTTGCATTCTCTAGAAAGGCGAAGAGTACGTGGAGACATGATCGAGGTTTATAAATGGATGAAGGGCTTTAATAAGGGAGACATTCATAAGGTTTTGTTGGTAAGAGAACCGGGTAGGACACGAAGTAATGGGTTTAAACTGGATAAATCCAGATTCAACAGGGACATAGGCAAAAATTGGTTTACTAACAGGGTGGTGGATAAGTGGAATAGGCTTAGCAGTCATGTGGTGAGTGCCAATACAATTGTCACTTTCAAAAATAGACTAAAGTTCATGGACAGCGATATTAGGTGGGGTTAGATACACGGGAGCTTAGGGTCAAAGGAGCTGCCTTGTACAGGCCTACCGGCCTCTTGTAGACTCCTGCGTTCTTATGTTCTTATGTTATGTTCTCACTCATCAGGGGGTGCTTAGCGGGATTTTTTGTCTCATTATTACTTTTTTTGCCCTTGAGCTGCCTCCTTTGCTGTAGAAAAGAAAATGACATCGATGTAACATTTAACTATGACTTACCAGTAACCATCAGTTCAACCGGCAATCTCTCTCTCTCTCTCTCTCTCTCTCCGCGTTCGGGTGTGCGGGCGAGCACACAAAAAGCAGAAAGACTTGAAAAGGAAAATAAGTAATGATCAAAGTGAAAGAAAAAAACAGCTGGAGGAAGAAGAAAAAGGAGACACAAAAGCCAAGCAGATGCAAAGGAAGAGAGGGAAAGGGGAATAATATAATATTTTGAAAGAAAAGGAACATTAATGAATATAATTAAAAAATTATAATGGGGATGATATTGCTACTACTACTTCTACTACAACTACTACTACTACTAATATTGCTACTACTACTACTACTACTACTACTACTACTACTACTATTTCTTCTACCAGCAGCGCCACTACCATATAAAGCCTAATCACACAAAAAAGGTCTAGACTAATATTTCAACTGCCGGAGGAATCTTTAAGGCGAGCAAGTTCTTCAAAGCTTCTAAGACACCTCGAAACACGCCGAGTAAAGGCTCGAGCCGCGGGGTGTCGGGCGGCTTTCTCTCTGTCGCAAAATCTCTCCCTCACAACGTACATTTGAATGCTGATATTTCACTATTCAAATGTCTTTCTTGGGTATCCCTCACGCCAGCATTTTCCTCCTCCTCCTCCTCCTCCTACTCCTCCTCCTCCACCGAATAAACGAATTTCACTGGAAAAGAGACGCTTACGCGAGAATATGAATCTTCACGTATTTGAAGAACTTCAGTAACGTTGACCACTCCATTTTTTTTGTTACAAACCATCCCATGAACTAGAAACAACGGTTTATCCAGTCAAGTGAAGCGAGGCAATACAGACATTGCTAGGCATTTCTTTTCAAACCAAATCATGCGTCAATGGAACAACCTCCCTGCTGAAGTCTTAAATTCAGAAACCATCAACTTTGAAAAATCGCATCTACCGCTACTTCGCGAATCAAGCGTAAACAGAACGTGCGCACCAAAGTGCTCTGATCTGCTCTGGAGGCACCAAGTGACTGTCGAACAGATCGCAGTGCTGGAGAGGGCGGCCTCGTAATGAGCCAATAGGCTTCATCTTGGCTTGATCTGCTCTGGAGGCACCAAGTGACTGTCGAACAGATTACAGTACTGGAGAGGGCGGCCTCGTAGTGAGTCAATAGGCTTCATCTTGGCTTGATCTGCTCTGGAGGCACCAAGTGACTGTCGAACAGATCACAGTACTGGAGAGGGCGGCCTCGTAGTGAGCCAATAGGCTTCATCTTGGCCGCCTTTCAATGGGTCCTTGTTTCCTCCTCCTCGTCCTCGTCCTCGTCCTCGTCCGTGTTCTTCTCATAAGTTCGACCTGTCCTTCAATACCTCTTCCTTTACTCAGGTTTCTACATCATCGACTCCTCCTCCTCCTCCTCCTCTTCAGGCAAAGCGTAGATATGAAGAAAATATTGCAGCCAACTGTAAAAATAATCCAAAATCCTTCTTCAGTTACATAAACAACAGAAAGGCGATCAGAAGTGGAATTGGACCTTTAACAAACAGCGACGGTGCACTAGTGACTGACAGCCAACACGTTGCAAACCTATTAAATAATTACTTTTCCTCGGTGTTTAATAATAACAGTCCTCCCACCACCACCACCAACACCAGTACTAATGTAAATCCCGAGCATGCATTGTCTAACTTTGAAATAAAACCCGATGAAGTCCTTAAAGCCCTCAAATCACTTAAAACAAATAAAAGTCCTGGACCTGATAAAGTATATCCAACTCTGCTGAAAGAAACAAAGAGCGAAATACTCTCCTCCCTCACAACCGTATTCAATATGTCCTTGCGACAAGGCATTGTCCCTTCAGATTGGAAAAAGGCTAACGTGACACCGATTTTTAAGAAAGGAGACAAAACAGTACCAGGTAATTACAGGCCCATTAGTCTAACTTCGGTTGTAGGTAAGCTACTTGAGGGCATAATTAGAGACAAAATTGTGAGTTACCTTGAAAGCCACTCATTAATTGGGGACTCACAACATGGCTTCCGAAACAAAAGATCCTGCCTATCAAATCTATTAACCTTTTATAACGACCTCTTCACTGTTTATGACGTAACCAAATCACTGGACGTAGTCTATCTTGATTTCAGAAAGCGTTTGATAAAGTCCCGCATCATAAATTACTTTACAAATTAAAGCAAATAGGTATTGACGGTCAGGTAAACCAATGGATCGCAAATTGGTTGAGCAACAGACAACAAAGAGTAGTGATTGACGGATTTAACTCAGAGTGGGCGCCGGTCACTAGTGGCGTCCTCAGGGCTCGTTCTTGGCCCAGTGCTCTTCATTATTTACATCAACGACGTGGATGTTGGACTCAATAACCGCATTAGTAAATTTGCAGACGACACAAAGATTGGTAACTCGGTTCTCACTGACGAAGACAGGCAAAGCCTCCAAGAGGATTTGCACAAAATTTCAGCTTGGTCGGATAGATGGAGATGCCCTTTAACGTAGACAAGTGCCAGGTCCTTCAAGTTGGAACGAGGAATAAGAGGTTTGATTACGAAATGCGCGGCGTTAAACTCAAAAGCGTTCAATGCGTCAAGGACTTAGGGGTCAAAATCGCGTCAAACCTCAAATTCTCACAGCAATGCATCGATGCAGCAAATAAAGCGAACAGAATGTTGGGCTTCATTAAAAGAAACTTTTTATTTAAGAATAAAGATGTAATACTCTGCTCTACAACAGTTTAGTCAGACCCCACTTGGAATATGCGGTACAGTTTTGGTCTCCCCACCATGCAAACGATATTGCTAAATTAGAAGGTGTTCAGCGTCGGGCAACGAAAATTATCCCTTCCTTGCGCAACAAATCCTACGAAGAAAGGCTTTCTACCCTTAACATGTTCTCTCTTGAGAAACGTCGCCTGGAGGAAAACTGATCGAATGTTTTAAAATACTTAATGGTTTCACGAATGTAGACAGATCAACATTGTTTATGATCGATGACACTTTGCGCACGAGGAACAATGGCGTAAAACTCAGATGTAGACAAGTAAATTCAGACTGCACCAAATTTTTCTTCACCAACGTTGTAGTGCGAGAATGGAATAAGCTCCCATCATCAGTGGTCCAGTGTAACACGATTGACTCCTTCAAAAATATGCTCGACCGTCACTTCCTTCAACTTAATATCAACTAGAGTAGAAATGCAACGTTTTGGAGTCTTCTGATTAATGTAAAATCACTTAGGTTTAAGGACACACCACCAAGTCTGGACCATGGGGTCTGTGTGGTCTGATTTTCTATGTAAATCTATGTAAATCTTCTTCCCCCTGGGCGCGTAATAACGAGGACAAACCTAAGTTTTTGGATAAAAGTTCTATCCAAACGACGATCCGCTGATTCGAACGCCTTACAGACGATCATGACAGTGCTAAGACCTCCCTCACGGCAGGAGGAGGAAGAGGCGGAGTGATGGAAGAGAGAAGAGAAAGGCGAGATGAGAGCCAATGTAGAGAGTGAGGAGAATCAAATGTGAGGAGAAATGGAAACAAGAGAGAGAGAGAGAGAGAGAGAGAGAGAGAGAGAGAGAGAGAGAGAGAGAGAGAGAGAGAGAGAGAGAGAGAGAGAGAGAGATTGATTGATTGATTGATTGATTGATTGGCCTCAAGGTAGTTACATAGATTATTTTACACATTGTCTTTAAAAGCCACTAGTCCATTGAGCCGTAGCTTCTTATGGACTACATGTTATATATATATATATATATATATATATATATATATATATATATATATATATATATATATATATATATATATATATATATATATATATATATATATATATATATATATATATATATATATATATATATATATATAAGTGAGCATAACAGGTGCGACAAGGTCTCTCAAAAATATATTAAAGATTGCAAAAAAATTAAGTATGGCTAACTCAGAATGCATGCTATATACATGTGCACCCCAATACAAAATTAATGAAAATAGGCTTTTGTTCCTGATTAACAGAACAAAGTGATAATACTAATAATAATAATAACAATAACAATAGCAACAAAAATACTACTAACAGTAATAATAGTTTCATAACAATATTACTAATAATAATGATAATGACAATAAAAAAAAATTAATAATAATGACAGACATGATAATAATGAGACATGATAATAATGATAGACATAATAATGATAGACATGATACTAATGATAAACATGATAATAGTGACAGTAGTAACGCATAATAATAATAATAATAATAATAATAATAATAATAATAATAATAATAATAATAATAATAATAATAATAATAGTGATAATAAAATTATAATAGTGATACTGATCCTGAACATTACTATTACATATTCTAATAGTAGTAGTAGTAGTAGTAGTAGTAGTAGTAGTAGTAGTAGTAGTAGCAGTGGTAGTAGCAGTAGAGAAGGGAGGGAAAGGGGGAAGGAGAAGGATAGGGGGAAAGCATAGCAAGCACTCCTTAACATGCCTTAATGTGAGGTAGTTAAGGTATATATTTCACTGAAAAATATTAAGTATAAATACCATGTAACAATGAAAATACATTTTTTAAATGAGACTTGATTATCATTATTTAGAAGGACTGAGGCAAGTTATTCCAGCTTTTGATCCCCGTGACAGAACACTCTGCTGGGCGTGTGTGGTCCTGCATAAAGGTGGACGCAATTGATGAGTTCTACGGCACAGAGAGGGGCATCACAGTAAAGCCAGGGTACAGGGAAAGAGTGAAGAGCTTTGTGTACAAATAGGTTAGTTTGAAGGTATATAATATCGGGAAGCTTTAACAACCTAGAATCTCTAAAAATACAATTTGTATGAGCATCTTTAAAGAACATAACACGTAAGAGTTTTTTTTTGTGAAATAATCAGGCTGTCGATGAAGGTGTTATAGGCGCCTCCCCATATGGCACAACAGTATAGAAGGTGCGGATATATTAGAGAGAATCTCTTAATCTGAATATTGCGGCCGTTAGCAGGGCTACCTTTGATTTTACCATGTCAATGTGTCGTTTCCATGTTAATTTATTATCGATAGTTATACCTAAAAATTTAAAATAAGTAACTACATTTAATGCAAAATTATTAATTTTTATTGATGTATGAACTGGCTGAGTCGTGAGTGGACTAGAAATCATGAACTTAGTTTTGTTAATATTTAATGTTAATTTATTACTCATGATCCAATTTGATACATTGATAAGCTCAGTCATAGACTTCACAACTAGTTGACGGGAAATCTCTTCAGTCTTGGCGCGCTGGCTTCGCGTAAGGGGCCGATTGTTATGGCGACTTTCACTGCGACAACTCAAACACACTCTGCGTTCTTACTCCGAATTTAAGTGGAAACAGGACGAAATCTTCAAGTTTTAGTGCATACAAGCAGGCAGGAGTGTCTCTAGAGTGATTTGGTCGAGGATTCAAGGTAACTTATATAAAATAGCACCATGCGTGCACTTTGAAAACGTTGTGTAAAAAATGGCAAATTTGCGTAACTTTAGGTTGAAATCTTTACGTAAAATGAATGATAACTGTAGGATAGTGAAGTCCACAGTTTTACGTATTAGGAAACAAGAAATGTACGTTTAGTTAGTGCCTACATGGCAACTCAGCTCAGTTCCCGCGTCGCCTAACTCGCCTTAGGCACGCAGTCAGCTGGGCACTTCCCCTCTGTAAAGGATTATCGCTGTCCTGCCTCTGTTTACTCTCCAAGTAAAGGACCTACAGTTATTCATCGTCTCTGTACCCTTCCCCACAACTGCAAGGAAGGATCCAGAGGACGATACAAGGCTTTCTATATATATATATATATATATATATATATATATATATATATATATATATATATATATATATATATATATATATATATATATATATATATATATATATATATATATATATATATATATATATATATATATATATATATATCTATATATATATATATATATATATATATATATATATATATATATATATAAGTGAAAGCATAACAGGTGCACAAGGAATCTCTCAAAAGAGTATATATTAAAGATTGCAAAAAATTAAGTATGGCTAACTCAGAATGCATGCTATATACATGCACCCTAATACAAAATTAATGAAAATAGGCTTTGTTCCTGATTAACAGAACAAAGTGATAATACTAATACTAATAATAACAATAACAATAGCAACAAAAATACTACTAACAGTAATAATAGTTTCATAACAATATTACTAATAATAATGATAATGACAATAAAAAAAATTAATAATAATGACAGACATGATAATAATGAGACATGATAATAATGATAGACATAATAATGATAGACATGATACTAATGATAAACATGATAATAGTGACAGTAGTAACGCATAATAATAATAATAATAATAATAATAATAATAATAATAATAATAATAATAATAATAATAATAATAATAATAATAATAATAATAATAGTGATAATAAAATTATAATAGTGATACTGATCCTGAACATTACTATTACATATTCTAATAGTAGTAGTAGTAGTAGTAGTAGTAGTAGTAGTAGCAGTAGTAGCAGTGGTAGTAGCAGTAGAGAAGGGAGGGAAAGGGGGAAGGAGAAGGATAGGGGGAAAGCATAGCAAGCACTCCTTAACATGCCTTAATGTGAGGTAGTTAAGGTATATATTTCACTGAAAAATATTAAGTATAATTACCATGTAACAATGAAAATAAATTTCTTTTAAATGAGACTTGATTATCATTATTTAGAAGGGACTGAGGCAAGTTATTCCAGCTTTTTGATCCCCGTGACAGAACACTCTGCTGGGCGTGTGTGGTCCTGCATAACGGTGGACGCAATTGATGAGTTCTACGGGGCACAGAGCGGGGCATCACAGTAAAGCCAGGGTATACAGGGAAAGAGTGAAGAGCTTTGTGTACAAATAGGTTAGTTTGAAGGTATATAATATCGAAGCTTTAACAACCTAGAATCTCTAAAATACAATTTGTATGAGCATCTTTAAAGAACATAACACGTAAGAGTTTTTTTGTGAAATAATCAGGCTGTCGATGAAGGTGTTATAGGCGCCTCCCCATATGGCACAACAGTATAGAAGGTGCGGATATATTAGAGAGAATCTCTTAATCTGAATATTGCGGCCGTTAGCAGGGCTACCTTTGAATTTTACCATGTCAATGTGTCGTTTCCATGTTAATTTATTATCGATAGTATACCTAAAAATTTAAAATAAGTAACTACATTTAATGCAAAATTATTAATTTTTATTGATGTATGAACTGGCTGAGTCGTGAGTGGACTAGAAATCATGAACTTAGTTTTGTTAATATTTAATGTTAATTTATTACTCATGATCCAATTTGATACATTGATAAGCTCAGTATTTAAAGCGTCTGTTATATCTTCAAGATCATGTCCTTGAATGAAAATTGTGGTATCGTCGGCAAATAAAAGGAATTTTAATTTATTGCTGCTATGAATTATGTCATTTATATAAATTAAGAAAAGAATCGGGCCAAGAATTGATCCCTGAGGCACACCACATGCAGTATCTGTATAAGAACATAAGAACATAAGAATGCAGGAGTTCATAAGAGGCCGGTAGGCCTGTACAAGGCAGCTCCTTTGACCCTAAGCTCCCGTGTATCTAACCCCACCTAATATCGCTGTCCATGAATTTATCTAGTCTATTTTTGAATGTGACAATTGTATTGGCACTCACCACATAACTGCTAAGCCTATTCCACTCATTCACCACCCTGTTAGTAAACCAATTTTTGCCTATGTCCCTGTTGAATCTGAATTTATCCAGTTTAAACCCATTACTTCGTGTCCTACCCGGTTCTCTTTACCAAAAAAACCTTATGAATGTCTCCCTTATTAAAGCCCTTCATCCATTTATAAACCTCGATCATGTCTCCACGCACCCTTCGCCTTTCTAGAGAATGCAAGTTTAACTGCTTGAGTCTTTCCTCGTATGGCAAGTTTCTCAACCCTGAATCATCTTAGTCATCCTCCTCTGCACCGATTCTAACATTTTGATATCCATTCTATAGTAAGGTGACCAGAACTGAACCGCATAGTCAAGATGAGGTCTAATGGCGATGACACATTGTTAAACGATGTACATTGTTTCCTGTGTGCTAAGTAACTTTTGAACCAATTATGCGCATTGCCGCGAATTCCATAAACAAACAATTTATCTAGTAGACTGTTATGAGAAATGGTGTCAAAAGCTTTAGTGAGATCACAGAACACAGTTATCTGGAACTTTTTTTGCATCCAAAGCATTGTAAATATTTTGACAAAGATGGTGAAGTGCTAATTCAGTAGAATACTTAGGACGGAAGCAATACTGAACGGAGGTGAGGAGTGAGTGTTTGGACAGGTAATTAATTAGTCTTACTGACATCATTTTTTTTTTTTTTGCTAAAGCTGGGTAAGATGGAAATAGGTCTGTAATATGGTAATGAAGAGTCTCCTTCTTAAAGATTGGAAAAACAAGTGTCATATTCAGGTGAATTGGAAAAGAGACCTCTTTAAAATATGTCGTAATTATATAATCTAAAAGGAGAATCTATGTCACAACATTCCTGTATTATTTTAATACTAATGTCATAATGTACAGGGTAATAGGCTTTTATATTAAGAATGACAGACTTAACTTCTGGTAGTGTAGTGGGTCGTAAGTAGAAAGAAAATGGAACCGATTCGGGGGATAAGTGGTAAAAGGTGTTTGGGTCTCTGGGATGTTCGTGGCTAACGTGTTGCCAATATTACTGAAATAGTTATTGAAAGCGTTTGCTACATTAAAAGAATCTGTTACGGTATCACCATTGAATAAAAAAGATGAAGGAAGTTTCGCTTGTTTTTTAGCGAGTAGACTATTTATAGTAGACCAGGTCTTTTTGGAGTCCCCTGCTTCACTTGACAGTTTGTTTTTATAGTAATTTGCTTTGGCAGTTCTTATGGTCGTTGTTAATTTATTTCTATAGGATTTAAAGAGAGAGAGAGAGAGAGAGAGAGAGAGAGAGAGAGAGAGAGAGAGAGAGAGAGAGAGAGAGAGAGAGAGAGAGAGAGAGAGAGAGAGAGAGAGAGAGAGAGAGAGAGAGAGAGAGAGAGAGAGAGAGAGAGAGAGAGAGAGAGTTTTGTGCGTCTGTTCGTTTCACTGTATTTACTTTTTTTCTCGTGTCATTTCTTGTCTTTTCCTGTTTATCGTTATTCTGCGATAATTTACAGGTGTTATTTTCCGGTTTTTCAGCATAAGTCGCAATACGTGCTTGCATTCAAACATAACATTTACTTGGTGAGTGTGTATTATTTCTGTTTAGTTTTACTATTCTAATAACCTGTTATGTTATTTACTCTACGATAGTTTCAGTGCAATACTTTTTCAATCAACAATCATTTACTAGCTGTTTATTTCAAATTTTACAGTAATTTACTGTAACATTATCTTACTACATGTTCTCGTAATGAGTTTAGCATTTTACCGTTTCTTCTAGGATAACTAAATGTTGATAATAGGTTTTTCTTCTTACATATTCACATACTAAGTTTGTCTTGTTTTACGGTTTTATGTGATAATTTACTGTTTTTTTCTACGTTTTCTTCACATAACATGTTCTTGTATTAAGATTGTCTCGAATTTTTTTTTCAACGATAATTTATCGTCTGACACTCACCTACGCCAGAACGGGCTGGGCCGACCACCAGGCCCCACTGGAAGAAGCCTTTGGGCCGACCGTCAGGATCCACTGGAAGAAGCCTTGGGCCGACCATCAGCATCCAACGGGAAAAAGCCTTGGGCCGACCTTCAGGATCCACCGGGAAGAAGCCTTGGGCCGACCATCAGGATCCACTGGGAAGAAGCCTACCGCTCAATAGGCCACGACGTATATATATATATATATATATATATATATATATATATATATATATATATATATATATATATATATATATATATATATATATATATATATATATATATATATATATATATATATATATATATATATATATATATATATATATATATATATATATATATATATATATATATATATATATATATATATATATATATATATATATATATATATATATATATATATATATATATATATATATATATATATATATATATATATATATATATATATATATATATATATATATATATATATATATATATATATATATATATATATATATATATATATATAGAGAGAGAGAGAGAGAGAGAGAGAGAGAGAGAGAGAGAGAGAGAGAGAGAGAGAGAGAGAGAGAGAGAGAGAGAGAGAGAGAGAGAGAGAGAGAGAGAGAGAGAGAGAGAGAGAGAGAGAGAGAGAGAGAGAGTGCCACCTTCCTACGCCTCCATCTTCCTACAGGGTCAGATTAGTGCAGTCCAGCCTTATAATATCATATTACCTTCAAGCCTCTCTGCAGCACATAACACCTTTTGATTCCCTAGCATTGAGCCAGAGAGTGCCTCCTTCCTACTGCTGGATCTTGCTAGAGGGTCAGATAAGTGCAGTCCAGCTTTTCACTAGCATAGTTATAACACCTCCAAGCCTCTCTGCAGCAGATGACACCTTTTGATTCCGTAGCACGGAGCCAGTGAGTGCCACCTTCCTACACCTTCACTTTCCTACTGGGTCAGATTACTGCAGTCCAACATTTCAGTAGCATAGTTATAAGACCTCCAAGCCCCTCTGCAGCACATGCAACCTTCTGATTCCCTAGCACAGAGCTTGAGAGTGCCACGTTCTTACTGTTTCACCTTTTATCAGGGTCAGATTAGTATAATCCAGGCTTTCACTAGCATAGTTATAACACCTTTAAGCCACTCTGCAGCACATGACACCTTTTAATTCCTGACAACTGAATTAGAAAGTGCCTCCTTCCTATAGTTACACCTTACTACAGGGTCAGATTAGTCCAGTCCAGCCTTTCACTAGCATAGTTATAACACCTCCAAGCCTCTCTTCACCAAATGACACCTTCTAATTCCTTAGCACTGACCTTGAGAGTGGCACCTTCCTACAGGGTCAGATTTGTGCAGTCCAGCCTTTCATTAGCATAGTTATAACACCTCAAAGCCTCTCTGCAGCCCATGACACCTAATTCCTTAGCACTGAGTCAGAGAGAGCCACCTTCCTACACCTCCACCTTCCTACAGGGTCAGATTAGTGCAGTCCAGCATTTCACTAGCATAGTTAAAACACCTCCAAGCTTCTCTACAGCACATGACACCTTCTGATTCCCTAGCACAGAGCTTGAGAGTGCCACCTTCCTACACCTTCACCTTCCTACAGGGACAGATTAGTGCAGTCCAGCCTTTCACTATCATAGTTATAACACCTTCAAACAACTCTGCAGGACATGACACCTTCTAACCCTTTGCATAGAGCCAGAGAGTGCCTCCTTCCTACAGTTGCATCTTCCTACAGGGACAGATTAGTGCAGTCGAGCCTTATAATATCATACTACCTTCAAGCCTATCTGCAGCACATGACATCTTTTGATTCCCTAGCATTGAGCCAGAGAGTGCTTCCTTCCTACAGGTGGATCTTGCTACAGGGTCAGATAAGTGCAGTCCAGCCTTACACTAGTGGGGTTATAACACCTCCAAGCCTTCTCCGCTGCAAATGAAACCTTCTGATTCCCTAACACTGAGCCAGAGTGTTCCACCTTCCTACACCTTCACCTTCCTACAGGGTCAGATTAGTGCAGTCCAGCCTTTCACTAGCATAGTTATAACACCTCCAAGCTTCTCTGCAGCAGATGCCACCTTTTGATTCCCTAACACAGAGCCTGGGAGTGCCACCTTCCTACACTTTCACTTTCCTACAGGGTCAGATTAGTGCAGTCCGGCCTTTCACTAGCATAATACTAACACCTCCAAGCCTCTCTGCAGCACATGACACCTGATTCCTTAGTACTGACCCAGAGAGTGCCACCTCCTTCACCTTCACCCTCTTACAGGATCAGTTTAGTGCAGTCCAGCCTTTACTAGCATAGTAATATCATATCCAAGCTTCTCTGCAGCACATGACACCTTCTGATTCCCTAGCACTGAGCCAGAGAGTGCCACCTTCCTACACCTTCACCTTCCTAGATGGTCAGATTAGTGCTGTCCAGTTTTTTACTAGCATTGTTATAACACCTCAAAGTCTCTCTGTAGTACATGACACCTTCTGATTCCCTAGCACTGAGCCAGAGAGTACCACATTCCTACACCTTCACCTTCCTACAGGGATTAGATTAGTGCAGTCCAGTGTTTACTAGCATAGTTATAACACCTCAAAGTGTCTCTGTAGTACATGACACCTTCTGATTCCCTAGCACTGCGCTTGAGAGTGCCACATTCCTACACCTTCACTTTCCTACATGGACAGAGTAGTGCAGTCCAGTCTTTCACTACCATAGTGCTAACACCTCCAAGCCTCTCTGCAGCACATGCAACCTGATTCCCTAGGACTGGGCCAGAGAGTGCCACCTTTCTACGCATTCACCGTCTTACATGGTCAAATTAGTGCAGTCTAGCCTTTCACTAGCATAGTTAGAGCACCTTCAAACCACTCTGCAGCACATGACACATTTTAATTCCTTAGCAATGAGTTAGAAAGTGCCTCCTTCCTACAGTTGCACCTTCCTACAGGGTCACATTAGTGAAGACCAGCCTTTCACTAGCATAGTTATAACACCTCCACGCCTCTCTGCAGTACATGACAACTGATTCCTTAACACTGAGCAAGAGAGTGCCACTTTTCTACACCATCACCCTCCAACAGGGTCAGATTAGTGCAGTGAAGCCTATCACTAACATAGTTATGACACCTTAAAGCCTCTTTGCAGCACATGGCACCCGATTCATTAGCACTAAGTCAGAGAGTGCCACCTTCCTTCACCAGCACCTCTTACAGGGTCAGGTTAGTGTAGTCCAGCCTTTCACTAGCATAGTTATAAAACCTCCGAGCTTCTCTGCAGCACATGACACCTTCTGATTCCTTAGCACTGATCTTTAGAGTGGCACCTTTCTACAGGGTCAGATTTGTGCAGTGTAGATTTTCACGAGCATAATAACACCTCCAAGCAACTCTGCAGCACATGACACTTTATGATGCCCTAGAACAGAGCTTGAGAGTGCCACCTTCCTACACCTTCACCTTCCTACAGGGTCAGATTAGTGCAGTCCAGCCTTTCACTAGGATAGTTATAACACCACCATGCCTCTCTGCAGCACATGACACCCTCTGATTCCATAGCACTGAGTCAGAGAGTGCCACCTTCCTACTATGTCAGAATAGTTCAGTACAGCTTTTCATTAGCATAGTTATAACACCTTGAATCCTCTCTTCACCACATAACACCTTTAAATTCCCTAGCCCTGTGCCAGAGAGTGCCAACTTCCTACACTTTCACTTTCCTACATCGTCAGATTAGTGCAGTCCAGCCATTCACTAGCATAGTTATAACACCTCTAAGCCTCTCTGTAGCACATGATACCTTCTGATTCCTTAACGCAGAGTTTGAGAGTGCCGCCTTCCTACACTTTCACCTTCCTACAGGGTCAGATTACGGTAGTCCAGCCTTTCACTAGCATAGTTATAACATTTCCAAGCCTCTCTGCAGCATATGCCACCTTCTGATTCCCTAACGCAGAGCTTGGGAGTGCCACCTTCCTACAGGGTCATATTAGTGCTGTCCAGCCTTTCACCAGCATAGTTATAACACCTACAAGCCTCTCTGCAGCACATGGTACCTGACTCCCTTACACTAAGTCAGAGAGTGCCACCTTCCTACGCATTCACTCTTCTACAGGGTGAAGTTAGTGCAGTCCAACCTTTCACTAGCATAGTTAAAACACCTTCAAGCCTCTCTGCAGCACATGACACCTTCTGATTCCTTAGCACTGAGCCAGAGAGTGCCACCTTCCTACACCTTCACCTTCCTACAGGGTCAGATTAGTGTTGTCCAGCCTTTCACTAGTATGGTTATAACACCTCCAAGCATCTCTGCAGTACATGACACCTGGGGCGGTATCAATAAATACTCCTAGCAGTACTCTTAGAAGTGCTGCTAGAAGCTCTTTTCCTTTAGCAGTAGCTTTTAACTTTACTGCTATAATCTGTTCAAATTACTTTGCCAATAATAATTATTTACGCCGAAAAGCCCTCCCAATTCTGGCTAAGCTCCGCCCCCTTCACCTGATTGGCTGTTCATGACGTTATGCGTTGTATCAAAGACACGTACCAAATATATATGATTAAGATAATCTAACTAGTTTTATGATTAAAAAAAATATTCGTAATTTAATTGAATGGCGGCACTCTACTTTAACAATCAATGACATCACCTAAGAAACAAGGTACAATAATAAGTATGCCAGTTTTGAAGGGATAACGTTCATTAGCTCATTCACATAGGCATACTAAATATAATCACATACAAAAATATCTTCTACAGTAACTTCATACAGGTAGGAATCATTGTATTAAGGAATAAGTTTTGTATCCTTGGCTTGGAGGACGGGTGTGTACGCTCAGGAACAGCGGGTGACGGTGAGCGCGGCAGACGACGCACCTGTCCCTCCAAGCCACAGATACGAAAGTTATTACTTATTCCTACCTGTATGAAGTTACTGTAGAAGATATGTTTTACGTGCTTATATTAGTATGCCTATGTGCATGAGCTATGTAGGAAATAATGACGGAAAGTGCATTACTTAATAGGTAGCATACTATAATCACCTTTAATGCTACATTGCTTGTTTTTAATTGGCGCCTCCCCTGAACAGCTGTTTGTCCGTATTTTTATTGGCACAGCACTTCAGACACGATAATTAGTGCGCGGGGCGATCAGTCAGCTGTTATTATCGTTATTATATTGAATGAGACATCCGAAAAGTTAGCTTTTAAGTCGTTACAGAGAGTGTCACCTTCCTACACATTCATCTTCCTACAAGGTCAGCCTCCAAGCCTCTCTACAGCACATGACACCGTCTGATTCCCTAGCACTGAGCCAGAGAGTGCCACCTTCCTATACGTTTATCTTTCTACAACGTCAGAATAGTGCAGTCCAGCCTTTCACTAGCATAGTTAAAACACCTCCAAGCCTCTCTGAAGCACATGACACCTAATTCCCTTGAACTGAGCCAGAGAGTGCCACCTTCCTACACGTTCACCTCCTACAGCGACAGATTAGTGCAGTCCAGCCTTTCACTAGCATAACTATAACACCTCCACGCCTCTCTAAAGCACATTACACCTTCTGATTCCGTAGCACTGATCCAAAGAGTGCCACCTTCCTACACCATCTTCCTTCACGGTCAGATTAGTTTAGTCCAGCCTTTCACTAGCATATTTACAACACCTCCAAGCCTCTCTGCAGCACATGTCAACTAATTTCCTAGCACTGAGGTTGAGAGTGCCACCTCTCTACACCTTCACCTTCCTCCAGCGTCAGACTAGTGTATTGCAGCCTTTCACTAACTAACTTTCACTAACCATGAACTTTACATTTCAGCACGGTATCGTGCCAAATCTATTCTCCGACTTACCAAAACCTCTGTTATCAATAGAAATGTCAACACCTTGCTTTCCCTAATTCATCCCTTGACTTCTGGTACCTAGCAACAATATCACCACTTTCACTTCTTCCTCTTTCCCTCCTTCCGTAACCCTGACGGGAGCACTGCCGTCTTATCTATCTCTAAGGCTGAACTCTTTGCTCACACATTCTGTAAGAACTCCACCCTAGACGATTCTGGGCATATTCCTCCTACTCATACCCCCTCTGACTCCTTTATACCTATTATTAAGATTTTTCATAACGATGTTTTCTTGCCCCCTCTGGCCTTAACTCTCAGCAGTCTAATTTGCCTGATGGAATGCCTTCTATTGTCCTTAAAAACTTTGCCTCCGTGATGACACCCTGCCTGGTCAAACTCTTTCGCCTCTGCCTGTCAACATCTATCTTTCCTTCTTGCTTGAAGTTTTCCTTTGAACAGCCTGTGCCTAAGAAGGGTGACCGTTCCAATCCCTCAAACTACCGCCCTATTACTTCACTTTCCTGTCTATCTAAACCTTTTGAATCAGTCCTTAACCGGATTATTCGAAAGCACCTCTCCACTTCTAACCTTCTATCTGATCGATCGCCAGTATGGGTTCCGCAATGAGCGTTATACTGGCGATCTTCTTGCTCTCTTAACTGACTCCTGGTCATCCTCTCTTAGCCGTTTCGGTGACATATCTAAGGCTTTCGACAGAGTCTGGCAAAAGTCTTTGCTTTCTAAACTGCCCTCTTTAGGATTATATCCCTGTCTTTGCTCCTTTATATCCAGTTTCCTTTCCGGCCGTTCTATCTTTGCGGTGGTAGACGGTCACTGTTCTTCCCCTAAACCTATCAACAGTGGTGTTCCACAAGGCTCTGTTCTATCACTCACTCTCTTCCTGTTATTCATCAATAATCTTTCCATAACAAACTGTCCTGTCCACTCATTCGCCGACGACTCCACTTTGCATTATTCGACTTCTTTCAATAGAAGGCCATCTCAACAGGAAATACACGACTCCAGACTGGAAGCTGCAGAACAGTTAAACCTCAGACCTTGCTATCATTTCCGATTGGGATAGAAGGAACCTTGTGTCCTTCAGTGCCTCAAAAACTTAATTTCTCACCCTATCAGCTCGAAACAATCTTCCAAACACCTATCCCCAATTCTTCGACAACACTCAGCTGTCACTTTCTTCAACATCAAATATCCTCAGTCTATCCTTAACTCAAAATCTCAACTGAAACTTCATATCTCCTCTCTCGCTAAATCAGCTTCCTCAAGGTTGGGCGTTCTGTATCGTCTCCGCCAGTTCTTCTCCCCCGCACAGTTGCTATCCGTATACAGTGGCCTTGTCCGCCCTCGTATGGAGTAGGCATCTCAAGTGTGGGGGGGCTCCACTAACACAGTTCTTCTGGACAGAGTGGAGTCTAAGGCTCTTCGTCTCATCAGTTTTCCTCCTCCTACTGATAGTCTTCTACCTTTTTAATTCCGTCGCGATGGTGCCTCTCTTCCTATCTTCTGCAGCTATTTTCACGCTGACTGCTCTTCTGAACTTACTAACTGCATGCCTCCCCACCCCCCTTTCCCGCGGCCCCGCTGCACCCGACTTTCTCCCTCTACTGTCCAAACCCCTATTGCAAGAATTAACCAGCATCTTCACTGTTTCATCCTTCACGCTGGTAAACTCTGGAACAATCTTCCTTCATCTGTATTTTCTCCTGCCTACGACTTGAGCTCTTTCAAGAGGAGGGTATCAGGACACCTCTCCTCCCGAAAGTGACCTTTCTTTCGGCCACCTCTTTTGATTATTTCTGGGAGCAGCGATTAGCGAGCTTTTTTTTACATTTTACGCACAATTGAAAAAAATTAAAGTAATCAAAACTCCTGGTTCAGACAAAACTACCCCTAGGGTCTTAAAAGAAATCAAACATCAAATTTGTATGCCGCTCTCCATCATATTCAATAAATCTTTAACAGCTGGAAAAGTTTCGTCGGATTGGAAAATAGCAAATGTCACACCAATTTTCAAAAATAGGGACAAGTCTCATCCAGGAAACTATCGACCAATTAGCCTGACATCGATTGTTTGTAAGTTAATGGAAACTATCATTCGCGACAATATGGTGAAACTCTTCGAAGAAAATAATATAATAAATAGTTCGCAACATAGCTTCCGTATTAAACGTTCGTGTTAAACTAACCTACTTGATTTTTTTCATTATATATTTTAGGTGATTGATGAAAGCAGATCAGTAGATATAATATATCTGGATTTTCAAAAGGCATTTGATAAGGTCCCCCACCAACGATTGCTCAACCAACTACTGGCGCACGGTATTTCGGGTAACATTCACAATTGGCTTGTGGACTGGCTCTCTGAGCGGAAACAGAGAGTAGTTATAAACGATGTTACATCTAACTGGCTCGATGTCAGAAGCGGCGCACCTCAAGGATCAGTGCTTGGCCCCATGCTCTTCTTAATTTATGTTAATGATATCGATGATGGGCTCACTTGCAAAGTATCAAAATTTGCTGATGATACAAAAATTTGCTAGTAAAGTAACTGCGACACTCGACGAAGAAGCTTTACAATCAGATCTAGATCGACTTGCACGTTGGGCCAATCAATGGCAAATGAAATTAAACGTTGACAAATGTAAAGTGTTGCACATCGGAAACAAATAACAATCGCGTTCGGTACGTAATGAATGGCCTACAACTTTCTGCAGTAAGTAAAGAAAAGGATCTTGGAATCACTATATCAAGCGATTTAAAGCCAGGTCAGCATTGTTCAGAGGTAGTTAAAACTCCAAACAAATTGTTTGGCTTTATCGGACGAGTCTTTAATAATAAATCGGAAAAAGTAATTAAAACTGTATAATTCGTTGGTTCGACCCCGTCTAGAGTACTGTGTACAGTTTTGGTCTCACTATTACAGAAAAGACATAGAAAAGAAGAGCAGCAAAGATGATTCCTAGGTTGAAAAATTTGTCATATGAACAAAGGCTTAAATAAGTCAATTTATTCAGCCTATCAAAACGAAGAATGCGAGGCGATCTAATAGAAGTGTTTAAAATGTTTAAAGGATTCAGTGATATTAATGCGGAAGATTACTTTACAATTGATCGATCAGATAGAACAAGAAGAAATCAAAATTTGAGAATAAGTGGTAAAAGATTCTCGTCGCACGAAGCTAAACACTTCTTTTTCAATCGAGTTGTTAATGTTTGGAACTCTCTACCCTGTGATGTCGTTGATAGTACAACAGTTACGGCTTTCAAGAATAGATTAGACAAGTATTTTGAATCCAATCAGCAACTAAGATATTACTCATTGTCATAATAACGTTAAGTTTTTTCGAATACTGGTGTCCTTGTCCGCTTTTATCGCCCGGTTAGTGGTAGCAGTAATGGTAGTTCTTTCCTCTTTCCTCTTTCCATGCTGCATGGTTCTTTTTCCTTTCCTGCCAGCTTTGGCTGGAGGGATGGGGGGGTGGAAGGAGCCTTCGCCTTTGCTGTCCTTCATCTTCCACCTTTGATTAGATAGTTAGTGTAGCTTGTCGCAAACAGCCTCGTAAGAACCATCAGGTCTGCTGTTGTTTGTTCTTCATTTTTGTCCTTTGTACACCTTCACCTTCCTACAGGGACAGATTAGTGCAGTCCAGCCTTTCACTAGCATAGTTAAAACACCTCCAAGTCTCTCTGCAGCACATGACGCATTCTGATTCCCTTGCTTCGAAACTCTTTCTGAACAGCGGAACAAGCCAATTGGATGTTAACTAAACCACCGATCATTGCGTTCACTAGCCTCTGGCTACCCGCGGGCAGTGGGAAGAGGTAAGAAGCCGACTGTGTGAGAGAGTCTCCCTCACTCACCGTCTCGACCTCATCCCTACTGATACGTTGAACCCAGCTCCTAGTCACCAAGCTTGTTAGTGTTATATTGATACAAAGTTAAGGTTACTTAAAGAGTTGAATTGACACACACCGTCTCGACCTCACCCCCACAAGCTCCCTAGCATACTGACTGAGCTGGTACCTCACTTGTTGGGTGTCACAATGTAGTACGTGAACATCCCCTTTTGTGTGGGCTTATGATCACCCCCTTGGTATCTTAACCCCACACCAATACCTTCCCCCATGCTCATCTTTGTGAACACATATCGATCGCTGGTTGAAGGGAGACATTTTTTTGTATAATTCTGCACCATAGAAATTTGACTAGGGAAGTTTTTGATAGCTATTGCCAGGACTCTATATCTATATCTATATCTATCTATCTACTATATCTATATCTTTATATCTATATATCTATATATCTATATATCTATATCTATATCTATATCTATCTATATATATATATATATATATATATATATATATATATATATATATATATATATATATATATATATATATATATATATATATATATATATATATATATATATATATATATATATATATATATATATATATATATATATATATATATATATATATATATATATATATATATATATATATATGAAATTATCCCATATGGGTAGGCCCTTCTGGTGATTGGAATGACGAGCTCTAATCAGTATTGTAGAGTACTTCGGTGAAAGCTCGCTTCCATTACCAACAGAGTGAGTTGTCAATATCATTGTTAATTAACATCTATAAGCTCGCTATCATTACCAACAGAATGATGAAGTGTAAATAATATTGCTACTTAACTTGAATAGCTTCGCTACCATTATACACCAACAGAATGTGAATAAACTTAATCATAATTTAACATTGTATTGCGTAACCCTAACAACTATGTAACTCACTTAATAGTAATATATTAAAAACAGAGGATAGTCTTCTACCTTTTTAATTCCGTCGCGATGGTGCCTCTCTTCCTATCTTCTGCAGCTATTTTCACGCTGACTGCTCTTCTGAACTTACTAACTGCATGCCTCCCCACCCCCCTTTCCCGCGGCCCCGCTGCACACGACTTTCTCCCTCTACTGTCCAAACCCCTATTGCAAGAATTAACCAGCATCTTCACTGTTTCATCCTTCACGCTGGTAAACTCTGGAACAATCTTCCTTCATCTGTATTTTCTCCTGCCTACGACTTGAGCTCTTTCAAGAGGAGGGTATCAGGACACCTCTCCTCCCGAAAGTGACCTTTCTTTCGGCCACCTCTTTTGAGGTGAATTGAAATATATATAGAAAATACATAAAATAATGTAAATTTGTATCAAAATATATATTCAAATACACATATAATAACGTTAATTTGTATAAAAATATATAAACAAAATACACATTAAATACTGTAAATACGTATAAAAGATATGTACGTAATGTAAAAATTTATAAAATTAAAGATGCAATATACCCATAAAATAACTCATATTTAAAAAAAATATATATACAAAAATACACATAAAATAATTAAATTTGTATTGAAATAAATATACAAAATACACATACAATAAGGTAGATTTTTATTGAAATAGATATGCAAAAAACACATAAAATAAAGTAAATTTGTATCAAAATATATACGAATACACACAATAAAATAACGAAATTTTTTATGAAAATATATATACAAAATACACATTAAATAATGTAAATACATACAAAAATATATATACAAAATACACATAAAATAATGTAAATTCGTATCAAAATAAATAAACAAAATTTCCTCTAAAAGAATGTATATTTGTTGGAAAATATATATACAAAATACAAATAAAATAACAAAATTTTTTATAAAAATATATACAAAAATACACATATTTTTTTTTAATTTGTTTGAAAATAGATATGCAAAATACACATAAAATTAGGCAAATTTTTATAGAAATACATATACAAAATACACATAAAATAATATAAATTTGTATCATACTATATAAACAAATACACATAAGATAACGAAAATTTCCATAAAATATATGTACAAAATATACATTAAATAATGTAAATATGTCTAAAAATATGTATACAAAATAAACAGATATATATATATATATATATATATATATATATATATATATATATATATGTATAGATATCTATATATATATATATATATATATATATATATATATATATATATATATATATATATATATATATATATATATATATATATATATATATATATATATATATATATATATATATATATATATATATATATATATATATAAATATATATAAATATATATATATATATATATATATATATATATATAGATATATATATATAGAGACATACATATATATATATATATATATATATATATATATATATATATATATATATATATTTATTTATATATATATTAGCTTATTTTATGTGTCTTTTGTATATCTATTTTCATATAAATTTATTTATTTTTGTTTATTTTTGTATATAGTTTTATACAATTTTACGTTATTTTATGTGTATTTTGTATATTTATATTTATACAAGTACACATTCTTTTATTGGCATTTTGTTTATTAATTTTGATACGAATTTACATTATTTTATGTGTATTTTATACATTTTCTTATACGTATTTACTTCATTTTATGTGTATTTTGTATATATATTTTTATAGAAATCTACGTTATTTTATGTGTATTCGTATATATATTTTGAAAGAAATTTACATTGTTTTATATGTATTTTGCATATTTGTATAAATATAAATATACAAAATTCACATAAAATAAGGTAAATTTATATAAAACAATATACAAAGATACACAGAAGTAATTAAATATGTATGAAAATAGATATACAAAATACACTCAAAGTAAGCTTAATTTGAATAGAAATATATGTACAAAATACATAAAATAAAGTAAATTTGTATCAAAATATATTTTGCAAATACACATATAATTACGTAAATTTTATATAAAAATATATAAACAAAATACACATTAAATGATGTAATTACGTATAAAAAATATATATACAAAATACACATATAATCATGTAATTCGTATCAAAATAAATAAACAAAATACCAATAAAATAATGTAAATTTTTATGAGAAAACATATACAAAATACACTTAAAATAAATAAATTTCTATAAAAATATATGTAAAAATAAACATAAAATAAGATAAATTTGTAATGAAATATATGTAAAAATACACATAAAATAATTTAAATTTGTATGAAAATATGTATTCAAATACACAATAAAATAACGTAAATTTTTACGAAAATATATATCCAAAATACACATAAAATAATGTAAATACGTAGAAACATATATATATATATATATATATATATATATATATATATATATATATATATATATATATATATATATATATATATATATATATATATATATATATATATATATATATATATATTTCATAAAAATTTACGTTATTTTAAGTGGAAATTCGTATCAAAATAAATATACAAAATTGCTAGAATAGAATGTATATATGTAGGACAATATATATACAAAATACAAATAAAATAACTAAAATTTGTATAAAAAATTTATACCAAAATATGCAAAATAATTAAAATTTGTATGAAAATAGATAGGCAAAATACACATAAAATTAGGCAAATTTGATTGAAATACATATACAAAACACTCATAAAATAATGTAAATCTATATGAAAATATATAAACAATGTATTTAAATACATTTACAAAATACACATCAAATAGTGTAAATTTGAATTAAAATACAAATACACTTAAATTAACGTAAATTTGTATATATATATATATATATATATATATATATATATATATATATATATATATATATATATATATATATATATATATATATATATATATATATATATATATATATATATATTTATATATAAAATCACATTAAATAATGTAAATATGTATACAAAAATATATACAAAACACAAATAGAATAATGTAAAATCGTATCAAAATAAATAAACAGAATATTAATAAAATAATGTAAATTTGTATGAAAATTAAGATGCAAAATACCCCCAAAATAGCGCATATTTTATAAAAATATATACGAAAACACACATAAAATATTTGAATTTGTATTAAAATAAATATACGAAATGCACACACAATAAGGTAAATTTGTATTGAAATAGATATGCAAAATACATATAAAACAATGTAAATTTGTTTCAAAATATATAAATAAATAAATAAATAAATAAACAAAATACTAATAAAAGAATGTGTATTTGTATAAATATAAATATACAATATACACATAAAATAACTTAAATTGATATAAAAGTATATACAAAAATACACAAATTTAGTTTATTTTATGTGTATTTTGTATGTCTATTTTCATACAAATTTAGCTACTTTTGTGTATTTTTGTATATAGTTTTATATAAATTTAAGTTATTTTATGTGTATTTTGTATATTTATATTTATACAAATACACATTCTTTTATTAGTATTTTGTTTATTTATTTCGATACGAGTTTACGTTATTTTATGTGTATTCGTATATATTTTGAAACAAATTTACATTGTTTTATAGTATTTTGCACATCTATTTCAATATAAATTTACCTTATTGTATAAAAAAATACACAAAAATAATTTAAATTTGCATGAAAAGAAATATACAAAATACACGTAAAATTAGGTAAATTTGTATTGAAATAAATATTTTGTATATTTATTTTTATACAAATACACATTTTTTTATTGGTATTTTGTTTATTTATTTTGATACGGATTTACATTATTTTATGTGTATTTTGTATACATTTTTTTATACGTATTTACAGCATCTTAAGTGTATTTTGTATATATATTTCTATAGAAATCTGCGTTATTTTGTGTATTCGTATATATATATATATATATATATATATATATATATATATATATATATATATATATATATATATATATATATATATATATATATATATATATATATATATATATATATATATATATATATATATATATATATATATATATATATATATATATATATATATATATATATATATTTTTAAACAAATTTACATTGTTTTATGTGTATTTTGCATATTTTTTTAATAAAAATTTACCTTATTGTATGTGCATTTTGTATATTAATTTTACTACAAATTTAATTATTGAATGTGTATTTATGTATATGTATTTTTATAAAAATATGCTTTATTTTATTGGTATTTTGCATCTTTATTTTCATACAAAATTACATTATTTTATTGATATTTTGTGTATTTATTTTGATACGATTTTACATTATTTTCTATGTGTATTTTGTATATATATTTAATACAAATGTACGTTATTTTATGTGTATTTGTTTTCATTTCATACAAATTTTTATTATTTTATGTGTATTTTGTACATGTACAAATTTGTACAAATTTAACTAATTATATGTGTATTTTGCATATCAATTTTCATAAAAATTGAAATTCTTTTTGTTTTTTTTGTATATATTTTTATACAAATTTTCGTTATTTTATGTGTATTTTGTATATTTATTTTCCTACAAATATACGTTCTTTTATCGGAATTTTGTTTGTTTATTTTGATACGAATTTACATTATTTTAAATGTATTTGTTATATATATTTTAATACTATTTACATCATTTTATATGTATTTTGTATGAATATTTTCATAGAAATTTACTCTATTTTATGTGTATTCGTATATATATTTTGATACAAATTTACATTATTGATGTGTATTTTGCATATGTATTTCAATACAAATTTACTTTATTGTATATGAATTTTGTATATTTATTTCAATACAAATTTAATTATTTTATATGTATTTTTGTATATATATTTTTATGCATATATGCGTTATTATATGGGTATTTTGTATCTTTATTTTCATACAAATTTAAATTATTTTATTAATATTTTCTGTATTTATTTTGATACGATTTAACATTATTCTATGTGTATTTTGTATAACTATTTTTATACATATTTACATTATTTAATGTATATTTTGTATATATATTTTATCCAAATTTACGTTATTTTATGTGTATTTGTTTATATATTTTCATACAAATTTACATTATTTTATGTGTATTTTGTATATGTATTTCAATACAAATTTGCCTAACTTGATGTGTATTTTGCATATCTATTTTCAAACAAATTTAAAAAAAAAAATTGTATTTTGTATTTATTTTTATACAAATTTTAGTTATTTTATTTGTATTTTGTATATATATTTTCCTACAAATATACAATCATTTATTATAATTTTGTTTATTTATTTTGATACGAGTTTACATTATTTTATGTGTATTTTGTATATATATTTTTCTACGTATTTACATTATTTTATGTGTATTTTGTATATATATTTTAATAAAAATTTACATTATTTTATTGTGTGTATTCCTATTTATTTTGATACAAATTTTATACAAATTCATGTTATTTTATGTGTATTTGTATATATATTTTCATACAAATTTATATTATTTTACGTGTATTTTTACATATTTTTCATTACAAATTTACCTTATTTTATGATTATTTTGTATATTTATTTCATTCAATTTTAAATTATTTTATGTGAATATTTGTATTTGTATTTACGTAATTTTATGTGTATTTTCTATATATATTTTCATCCAAAATTACATTATTTTACTGGTGTTTTCTTTATTTAACTCGATACGAATTTAGATTTTTTCATAGGTATTTTGTATACATATGTTTATACTCATTTACATTATGTAATGTGTGTTTTGTATATATTTTTTAATGCAAATTTATTTTATGTGCATTTTTGTACATATATTTTTATATAAATTTATTTATTTTATGTGTATTTTGTATATGTTTTCTCATAAAAATTTACATTATTTTATTCGTATTTTGTTTATTTATTTTGATACGAATTACATGATTATATGTGTATTTTGTATATATTTTTTATACGTAATTACATTATTTAATATGTATTTTGTTTATATATTTTTATATAAAATTTACGTAATTATATGTGTATTTGTAAAAATATTTTGATACAAATTTACTTTATTTTATGTATTTTGTACATATATTTCAATTCAAATTAAGCTTATTTTGTGTGTATTTTGTATATCTATTTTCATACAAATTTAATTACTTTTGTGTATCTTTGTGTATAGTTTTATATAAATTTACCTTATTTTATGTGCATTTTGTATATTTATAAATTTCTATCAAAATAAATATACAAAAAGCTCATACAATAAAGAAAATTTGTATTGAAATAGATATGCGAAATACACATAAATAATGTAAATTTGTATCAAATTTATATACGAATACACATAAAATAGAGTAAATTTCTATGAAAATATATATTAAAAATATATATAAAAATATATATATATATATATATATATATATATATATATATATATATATATATATATATATATATATATATATATATATATATATATATATATATATATATATATATATATATATATATATATATCAAATACACCTAAAATAATGAAAATTCGTATCAAAATCAATAAAAAAAATTCCAATAAAAGAACGTACAAATTTACATTATTTTATGTGTATTTTGTACATGTATTTAAATACAAATTTAACTAATTATATGTGCATTTTGAATATCTATTTTCATACAAATTGAAATTTATTTTTTTGTTTTTTTGTATATATTTTTAATCAAATTTTCGTAATTTTATGTGTATTTTGTATATTTATTTTCCTACAAATTTACGTTCATTTATCGGAAATTGGTTTATTTATTTATATACGAATTTTCATTTTTTTAGGTGTATTTGATATATATATTTTTATACTTATTTTTATAATTTTATATGTATTTTGAATATATATTTTCTTAGAAATTTACTCTATATGTATATACAAAAAAACACAAAAATAATTTAAATTTGTATGAAAATAAATATACAAAATGCACATAAAATTAGGTAAATTTGTATTTAAATACATATACAAAATACACTTAAAATAATGTAAATTTGAATGAAATTATATAAACAAATACACTTAAAATAACGTTAATTTGTATAAAATATATATAAAAAAAAACATTAAATAATGAAAATATGTATAAAAAAATATATATACAAAACACAAATAGTATAATATAAAATCGTATCAAAATATATACACAGAATATTAATAAAATAATGTACATTTGTATGAAAACTAAGATGCAAAATACCTATAAAATAACGCATTTTTTATAAAATTATATATACCAAAATACACATAAAATATTTGAATTGTATTAAAATAAATATACAAAATGCACATACAATAAGGTAAATTTGTATTGAAATAGATATGAAAAATACATATAAAACAATGTAAATTTGTTTCAAAATATATATACGAATACACACAAAATAACGTAGATTTCTATAAATAAATATATATATATATATATATATATATATATATATATATATCTATATAAATATATATATATATATATATATATATATATATATATATATATATATATATATATATATATATATATATATATATATATATATATATATATATATTAAGTAAATACGAATCAAAAATGTATACAAAATACACATAAAATAATGTAAATTCGTATAAATATAAATAAAGAAAATACCAATAAGAGAATGTGTATTTGTATAAATATAAATATACAAAATGCACATAAAATAACGTAAATTTGTATAAAACTATATACAAAAATATACAGAAGTAATTAAATTTGTATGAAAATAGATATATTTATACAAATACACGTTCTTTTATTGGTATTTTGTTTATTTATTTTGATACTAATTTACATTATTTTATGTGTATTTTGTATACATTTTTTATACGTATTTACTTAATTTTATGTGTATTTTGTATATATATTTTTATAGAAATCTACCTCATTTCATGTGTATTCGTATATATAATTTAAAACAACTTTACATTGTTTATATGTATTTTGCATATCAATTTTTGTGTATTCTGTATTTATTTTTGTTATGCATAGAATAATGTAAAATCGTATCAAAATAATTACACAGGATATCAATAAAATAATTTAAATTTGTATGAAAATAAAAATGTAAAATACCCATAAAATAAAGCATATTTAAAAAAAAAATACATATACAAAAATACACATAGAATAATTAAATTTGTATTAAAATTAATATACAAAATGCACATACAATAAGGTTCTATTTTTATACGTATATGTGTATTTTGTATATATATATTTATACAAATACACATTCTTTTGTTGGTATTTTGTTTATTTATTTTGATACTAATTTACATTATTTTATGTGTATTTTGTATACATTTTTTATACGTATTTACTTAATTTTATGTGTATTTTGTACATATATTTTTATAGAAATCTACCTTATTTCATGTGTATTCGTATATATATTTTGAAACAAATTTACATGTTTATATGTATTTTGCATATATATTTTTGTGTATTCTGTATTTATTTTTGTTATACATAGAATAATGTAAAATCGTATGAAAATAAGTACACAGAATATCAATAAAATAATTCAAATTTGTATGAAAATTAAGAAGCAAAATACCCATAAAATAAAGCATATTTTTTTTAAAAAATACATATACAAAAATACACATAGAATAATTAAATTTGTATTAAAATTAATATACAAAAGCACATACAATAAGGTAAGTTTGTATTGAAAAAAACGCAAAAATACACATAAAACAGTGTAAATTTGTTTCAAAATATATATACGAATACACATAAAATAACGTTGATTTCTATAGGAATATATATACAAAATACACATGAAATGATGTAAATACGTATAAAAATATATATACAAAATACACATTAAATACTGTAAACTCGCGTCAAAATAAATAAACAAAATATCAATAAAAGAATGTGTATTTGTATGAAAATAGATATACAAAATACACATAAAATAACCTAAATTTGTATCAAACTATATACAAAAATACACAACAATATTTTAAATTTGTATGAAAATAAATATACAAAATACACATAAAATTAGTTAAATTTGTATTGAAATACATATACAAAATACACATAAAATAATGTAAATTTAAATGAAAAGACATAAACAAATACACTTAAAATAACGTAAATTTGTATAAAAAAAATATATACAAAACACAAATAGAATAATGTAAAATCGTATCAAAATAAATACACAGAATATTAATAAAATAATGTAAATTTGTATGAAAATAAAGAGGCAAAATACCCATAAAATAACGCTTTTTTTTATTTATAAAAATATATATACCAAAATACACATAAAAAAATTAAATTTGAATTAAAATAAATATATAAAATACACATACAATAAGGTAAATTTGTATTGAAATAGATATGCAAAATACATATAAAACAATGTAAATTTGTTTCAAAATATATATACGAATACACATAAAATAACGTAGATTTCTATAAAAATATATATACAAAATACACATAAAATGAAGTAAATACGTATAAAAAAATGTATACAAAATACACATAAAATAATGTAAATTCGTAACCAAATAAATATACAAAAGACCAATAAAAGAATGTGTTTTTGTATAAATATAAATATACAAAATACACATAAAATAACTTAAATTTATATAAAACTATATACAAAAATACTCAGAATTATTTTAATTTGTATGAAAAAAGATATACAAAATAAGGTAAATTCGTTTCAAATTCAATAAACAAAATTCAGATAAAAGAACGTATATTTGTAGAAAAAATAAATATACAAAATACACATAAAATAACGAAAATTTGTTTGAAAATATATAAAAAAATAAACAAAAATAATTTCAATTTGTATGAAAATATATATACAAAATACACATGTATTTTGTATATCTATTTTCACACAAATTTAATTACTTTTGTGTATTTTTGCATATAGTTTTATATAAATTTACGTTATTTTATTTGTATTTTGTATATTTATATTTATACAATACACATTCTTTTATTAGTATTTTGTTTATTTATTTTGATACGAGTTTACATTATTTTATGTTTATTTTGTATACCTTTTTTTATTCGTATTTACTTCATTTTATGTGTATTTTGTATATTTATTTTCATAGAAATCTACGTTATTTTATGTGTATTTGTATATATTTTTTGAAAAAAATTTACATGGTTTTATATGTATTTTGCATATATATTTCAATACAAATTTACCTTATTGTATGTGCATTTTGTATATTTATTTCAATACAAATTCAAATATTTTGCATCTTAATTTTCATACAAATTTACATTATTTTATTAATATTCTGTGTATTTATTTTCATACGATTTTATATTATTCTATTTGTGTTTTGTATATATTTTTTTATACATATTTACATTATTTAATGTGTATTTTTTATATATATTTTATACAAATTTACGTTATTTTAGGTGTATTTGTTTATATATTTTCATTCAAATTTACGTTATTTTATGTGTATTTTGTAAATGTATTTCAATACAAATTTACCTAATTTTATGTGTATTTTGTGTATTTATTTTCATACAAATAAAAATTATTTTTGTGTATTTTTGTATATAGTTTTATACAAATTTAGGTGATTTTATATGTATATTGTATATCTATTTTCATACAAATACACATTTTTTTATTGATATATTGTTTATTTATTTTGACGCGAATTTACATTATTTAATGTGTATTTTATATATATATTTTTATACGTGTTTACATCATTTGATGCGTATTTTGTATATATATTTCTATAGAAATCTACGTTGATTTATGAGTATTCGTATATAGATTTTGAAATAAATTTACACTGTTTTATGTGTATTTTGCATATTTTTTCAATACAAATTTACCTTATTGTATATGCATTTTGTATATTAATTTTAATACAAATTTAATTATGCTATGTGTATTTTTGTATATGGATTTTTTATAAAAAATATGCTTTATTTTATGGGTATTTTGCATTTTTATTTTCATACAAATTTACATTATTTTATTTATATTATGTTTAATTTTTTTTTTAATTTTACATTATTCTATGTGTATTTTGAAAATCTATTTTTAATGGTATTTACTTAATTTTATGTGTATTTTGTATATATATTTTTATAGAAATCTACGTTAATTTATGTGTATTCGTATATATATTTTGAAACAAATTTACATTGTTTTATGTGTGTTTTTGCATATCTCTTTCAATACAAGTTTACCTTATTGTATGTGCATTTTCTATATTTATTTCAATACAAATTTAAATATTTTATGTGAATTTTGGTATATATATTTTTATAAGAAATGCGCTATTTGATGGGAATTTTGCATGTTTATTTTTATACAAATTTACATTATTTTATTAATATTCAGTGTATTTATTTTGATACGATTTCACATTATTCTATTTGTTTTTTGTATATATTTTTTTATACATATTTACATTATTTAATGTGTATCTTGCATATATATTTCATACAAATTTATTATCTATTATTTTTTATCATACAAATACACATTCTTTTCATAATATTTTGTTTATTTATTTTGACACGAATTTACCTATATATGTATTTTGTATATATATTTTTATACATATTTACATAATTTCATGTGTATTTTGTATATATATTTCTATAGAAATTTACGTTATTTTATGTGTATTCACATATATTTTGAAACAAATTTACTTTGTTTTATATGTATTTTTGAATATCTCTTTCAATACATATTTACCTTACTGTATATGCATTTTGTATATTTATTTCAATACATATTTAAATATTTTATGTATATTTTGGTATATATATTTTTATAAAAATGCGCTATTTTATAGAATTTTGCATCTTTCTTTTTATACAAATTTACATTATTTTATTGATATTCTGTGTATTTATATTGATAGGATTTTACATTATTCTATTTCTTTTTTGTATATATTTTTTTATACACATTTATATTATTTAATGTGTATCTTGCATATATATTTTATACAAATTTACGTTATTCTATGTGTATTTTGTATTTGTATTTCAATACAAATTTACCTAATTTTATGTGTATTTTGTATATTTCTTTTCATACAAATTTTAAATATTTTTGTGTATTTTTGTATATAGTTGTATACAAATTTAGGTTATTTTATGTACGCATTTACATTATTTAATGTGTGTTGTGTATATATATTTTTATGCAAATTTACTTTATTTTATGTGCATTTTTGTACATATATTTTTTTCTCATACAAATTTACATTATTTTATTGCTATTTTGTTTATTTATTTTGATACGAATGGAAATAGATATACAAATTATACATAAAATAAACTAAATTTGTATTGAAATATATATACAAAATACATAAAATAATGTAAATTTGTATCAAAATACTTTAACAGGTGCGCATAAAATAACGTAAATTTGTTTTAAAATATACAAAATACACATTAAATAATGTAAATATGTATAAATAAATATATACAAAACACCAATAGAATAATGTAAAATCGTATCAAAATAAATACACAGAATATTAATAAAACAATGTAAATTTGTATGAAAATAAAGATGTAAAATACCCATTAAATAACGCATTTTTTATAAAAATATGTATACCAAAATACACATAAAATAATTAATTTGTATTATAATAAATATACAACATATACCAAAAAATAATGGAATTTGGATGAAAATATATATAAAAAATACATAAAATAACCTAAATACAAATACAAATATATATACAAAAAAACACATAAAATTGAATGAAATAAATATACAAAATAAACATAAATAAGGTAAATTTATAAAACACATTAAATAATGTATAAAAATATATATACACAATAAAGTAAATTTGTATTGAAATAGATATGCAAAATACACATAAATAATGTAAATTTGTATCATAATATATATACGAATACACCTAAAATAGAGTAAATTTCTATGAAAATATATACATACACATATCAAATGATGTAAATAAGTATAAAATATAGATATCAAATACACCTAAAATAATGTTAATTCATATCAAAATAAATAAACAAAATTCCGATAAAAAAACGTATATTTGTAGGAAAATAAATACCGAAAATACACATAAAATAACGAAAATTTGTATAAAAATATATACAAAAAAAAATAATATCAATTTGTATGAAAATAGATATACAAAATACACATATAATTAGTTAAATTTGTATTTAAATACATGTACAAAATACACGTAAAATTATGTAAATTTGTATGAAATGAAAACAAATACACATAAAATAACGTACATTTGTATAAGATATATATACTAAATACACATAGAATAATGTAAAATCGTATCAAAATAAGAACACAGAATATCAATAAAATAATTTAAATTTGTATGAAAATAAAGATGCAAAATACCCATAATATAAAGCATATTTTTTTAAAAATACATATACAAAAATACACATAGAATAGTTAAATTTGTATTAAAATTAATATACAAAATGCATATACAATAAGGTTAATTTGTATTGAAAAAATACGCAAAATACACATAAAACAGTGTAAATTTGTTTCAGAAAATATATACGAATACACATAAAATAACGTTGATTTCTATAGGAATATATATACAAAATACACATAAGATGATGTAAATACGAATAAAAATATATATACAAAATACACATTAAATAATATAAACTCGCGTCAAAATAAATAAACAAAATATCAATAAAAGAAAGTGTATTTGTATGAAAATAGATATACAAAATACACATAAAATAGCCTAATTTTGCATCATACTATATACAAAAATACACAAAAATATTTTAAATTTGTATGAAAATAAGTATACAAAATACACATAAAATTAGGTAAATTTGTATTGAAATACATACACAAAATACACATAAAATAATGTAAATTTGAATGAAAATACATAAACAAATACACTTAAAATAACGTAAAGTTGTATAAAAAATATATATACAAAACACAAATAGAATAATGTAAAATCGTATCAAAATAAATACACAGAATATTAATAAAATAATGTAAATTTGTATGAAAATAAAGAGGCAAAATACCGATAAAATAACGCATTTTTTTATTTATAAAAATAGTACCAAAATACACATAAAAAAGTTAAAGTTGTATTAAAATAAATATATAAAAAACCCACACAATAAGGTAAATTTGTATTGAAATAGATATGCAAAATACATATAAAACAATGTAAATTTGTTTCAAAATATATATACGAATACACATAAAATAACGTAGATTTCTATAAAAATATATATACAAAATACACATAAAATGAAGTCAATACGTATAAAAAAAATGCATACAAAATACACATAAAATAATATAAACTCGAATCAAAATAAATAAACAAAATACCTATAAAAGAATGTGTATTTGTAATACACATATAATTAGTTAAATTTGTATTTTAATACATGTACAAAATACACATAAAATTATGTAAATTTGTATGAAAGGAAAACAAATACACATAAAATAACGTACATTTGAATAAAATATATATACAAAATACACATAGAATAATGTAAAACCGTATCAAAATATGTACACAGAATATCAATAAAATAATTTAAATTTGTATGAAAACAAAGATGCAAAATACCCATAAAATAAAGCATATTTAAAAAAAAAATACATATACAAAAATACACATAAAATAACTAAATTTGTATTAAAATTAATATACAAAATGCACATACAATAAGGGAAATTTGTATTGAAAAAATACGCAAAATACACATAAAACAGTGTAAATTTATTTCAAAATATATATACGAATAAACATAAAATAACGTTGATTTCTATTGGAATATATATACAAAATACACATGAAATGATGTAAATACGTATAAAAATATATATACAAAATACACATTAAATAATATAAACTCGCGTCAAAATAAATAAACAAAATATCAATAAAAGAATGTGTATTTGTATGAAAATAGATATTCAAAATACACATAAAATAACCTAAATTTGTATCAAACTATATACAAAAA
Organism: Eriocheir sinensis; assembly: GCF_024679095.1. Classification (NCBI taxonomy): domain Eukaryota; kingdom Metazoa; phylum Arthropoda; class Malacostraca; order Decapoda; family Varunidae; genus Eriocheir; species Eriocheir sinensis. The sequence goes on from NW_026111643.1 coordinate 730,896, forward strand.
TACACAAAAATATTTTAAATTTGTATGAAAATAAATATACAAAATACACATAAAATTAGGTAAATTTGTATTGAAATAGGTATACAAAATACACATAAAATAATGTAAATTTGAATGAAAATACATAAACAAATACACTTAAAATAACGTAAATTTGTTTTAAAAAAATATAAACAAAACACAAATAGAATAATGTAAAATCGTATCAAAATAAATTCAGAGAATATTAATAAAATAATGTAAATTTGTATGAAAATAAAGAGGCAAAATACCCATAAAATACCGCATTTTTTTATTTATAAAAAAATGTATACCAAAATACACATAAAAAATTAAATTTGTATTAAAATAAATATATAAAAAACACATACACTAAGGTAAATTTGTATTGAAATAGATATGCAAAATACATATAAAACAATGTAAATTTGTTTTAAAATATGTATACGAATACACATAAAATAACGTAGATTTCTATAAAAATATATATACAAAATACACATAAAATGAAGTAAATACGTATAAAAAAATGTATACAAAATACACATAAAATAATGTAAATTCGTATAAAAAAATACCAATAAAAGAATGTGTATTTGTATAAATATAAATATACAAAATACACATAAAATAGCGTAAATTTATATAAAACTATATACAAAAATACACAGAAGTAATTAAATTTGTGTGAAAATAGATATACAAAATAAGGTAAACTCGTATCAAATTCAATAAACAAAATTCAGATAAAAGAACGTATATTTGTAGAAAAATAAATATACAAAATACAGATAAAATAACGAAAATTTGTATGAAAATATATACAAAAATAAACAAAAAATAATTTCAATTTGTATGAAAATAGATATACAAAATATACATATAATTAGTTAAATTTGTCTTTAAATACATGAACAAAATACAAATAAAATAATGTAAATTGGTAAGAAATGAAAACAAATATACATAAAATAACGTACATTTGTATAAAATATATATAAAAAATACACATAGAATAATGTAAAATCGTATCAAAATAAATACTCAGAATATCAATAAAATAACGTATATTTGTATGAAAATAAAGGTGCAAAATACCCATAAAATTAAGCATATTTTTATAAAAATATATGTAAAAAAATACACATTCATTAATTAAATTTGTATTAAAAGTAATATACAAAATGCACATACAATAAGGTAAT
>NW_026111643.1:732113-787113 GCF_024679095.1 Eriocheir sinensis
TATTATGCTATCAGAAACACCTTCATACCGGCGATAGCAATGGGAGATGTCCCAGTGACCAGGAGAGAAGATTGCTGGAGTTGCCGCTAAGAATGGGTGGCCTGGCATCACCAACCCGCAAATCTGGCTGAGTCTGACCTCGGGAACTCAACTGAATCACAGCCTCCTGACCGGATATATTACCAATCAAAATGAAAGGGGAGAAGACAACCCTCAAGATGTTAAGTCGCTATGAATGAAATTCCATAAACAGAGGAAAACAGAGAGACAATTTGAGGACCTAATCACGAGAACTCCCAGAAGACACAAGGAGGAGGACAGATATTGCACAGGAAGTGGGAGGCTTCAAACTGGCTAACCACTCTACCTATCAGGGCAAAAGGCTTCAATCTTAAACAAAAGAATTTACTGATGCCCTTGCCCCTCAGGTATGGCTGGCCAGTGATGGGCTCCCAAACATGTGTAACTGTGGCTCACCTTCAACCAAAATCATGCCATGACATGCAAGAGAGGAGGTTTCTGTCTGCATGAGACATGATGAAGTAAGAGACGTAACAGCTCAGATGCTGAAAGAAGTCTGCCACGACGTGATCTGAACCCATGCTGCTCTCTCTCTGCAAGGCGAACACTTCGCCAGACGCACCGCTAATGTTTCGAATGAAGCACGAGTGGATGTTAGCGCCAGAAGGTTTTGACCTGTGGACAAAGGGTATATTTTATGACATAAGGATCTTTGACCCCATGGCCCATTGCCACAGAGACCTGACCCTTGATGCAGCCCACAGTAGAAACGAACAAGAGAAGAACAGAGCACATGAAGAAAGAATACAGAATGTGGACCAGGGCTCCTTCACCCCGGTAGTAATTCACGACGGCAGGAGGATGGACCAAGGCGCAGAGCTTTACGCAAGACTCGCCGAAACACTGGCGGATAAGAAACAACAGCCAAGAAGCAGTGTGGTCGCCTGGATGAGATGCAGGCTGTCCTTTCCTCCTGAGGTCAGCCCTGGTTGCCTGAGAGGAACCAGGTCACCTGCACCCAAAACCACCTGCATTGTTGACCTGGACTTTGAGGTGACGGTGGTTGATAGTCGTATCAACCACAAGTTTGTTAGCTTAAAATAAAATGTTTAGTAAAGTTTGTACATTAAATAAAGATGGTTGTCGCTGCTAGTCATTGGCGGTAATAACAATTGTAGCGATGAGAGAATATACCAAGCCACAACGCAACTTAATAGATGAAGGCTCGTAGTAGTAAAAAATGTAAAAAAATGTAGTAGTAGTAGTAGAAGCTAGTAGCAGTAGCAGTAGTAGTAGTAGTAGTAGTAGTATGCACAGTCATTATGGTGAAGCAATGAATTGCTTGTGAAAGGATATGAGAATATACTGCCCACAACGCAACTTAATAGATGTAGTAGTAGTAGAAGTAGTAGTAGCAGTAGTAGCAGTAGTAGTGGTAGTAGTAGTAGTAGTAGGTAGTAGTAGTAGTAGTAGTAGTAGCAGCAGTAAGAGTAGTAGTAGTAGAAGTAGTAGCAGCAGTAGTAGTAGTAGTAGTAGTAGTAGTAGTAGTATAGTAGTAGTAGTAGTAGTAGTAGTAGTAGTAGTAGTAGTAGTAGTAGCAGTAATAGTATATAGAAATAGTAGTAGTAGTAGTAGTAGTGGTGGTGGTGGTGGTGGTAGTAGAAGTCGTAGTAATAGTAGTGGTATTGATAGTAGTAGTGGTGGAGGTGGTGATAATAGTAGTAGTAGTAGTAGTAGTAGTAGTAGTAGTAGTAGTAGTAGTATTTTGACATAAGGATCTTTGATCCCATGGCCTATTGCCACAGAGACCTGACCCTTGATGCAGCCCACAGAAGAAACGAACAAGAGAAGAACAGAGCACATGAAGAAAGAATACAGAATGTGGACCAGGGCCCTTCAATTTTGGTAGTATTCACGACGGCAGGAGGGATGGGATCACAAGCGCAGAGCTTCTACGCAAGACTGCCCGAATATATATATATATATATATATATATATATATATATATATATATATATATATATATATATATATATATATATATATATATATATATATATACATATATACACACACACACACACAGTATATATATATATATATATATATATATATATATATATATATATATATATATATATATATATATATATATATATATATATATATATATATATATATATATATATATATATATATATATATATATATATATATATATATATATATATATATATATATATATATACTACTATTACTACTACTACTACCACTATTACTACTACTACTACTACTACTACTACTACTACTACTACTACTACTACTACTACTACTACTACTACTACTACTACTACTACTACTACTACTACTACTACTACTACTACTACTACTACTACTACTACTACTACTACTACTAAATTGTTATACCTAATACCACTTACATATGCTTTGCAACTATAACCGCAATAACTACTAAACAAATTACTTAAATACACTCACAAATAATTAATGTAAGGAAATACATAGAGTCAGTCAGTGAAGGCTTTGTTGACATGGAGAAAATAAGATGGAGTATCGATTTTATGGTTAGTTGTCGTACATATGATAACCTTCCCCGGTGGCCATCTTGATGACGTCATGACGCGCGCACACCAGCTGACTCAGTGACGGTCTGGCATTGGTGGGGAGAAGAGCTGCGCGCGAGTGCCGGGCGGGCCTCCATATTATAAATCCTAGGATGAAATTGAATTATCTTTTCTTTCTTTGCTTACTTCCCTAACCGCCGCCATGAAACGGCTCACCAAGATCATGGTGGACGGCCTGCGGTCAACGGTACAGCCTCCAAAGGTTGAAGAAATTGCCGTTGTGGAGACTCTACAGGCGGAGGTTTTTCAGATCGCTAAGGTCGCTATCAATGGCCGCCCTTTTTACCCTTTTTTTTCCTATTTCTAAGCCTCGGAGGGGGGAAAGCGGGCCAGGAAAAGATGGAGGAAAGATTCAGGAAGGTTGTCTTGGATGGGGAGAAGGATTAGGCTGGAGGGAAAATCAGGAGGAGGGAAAATGTGGAGGGAACTCTTAGGAAAAACAACATCCGCCATCTTTGTCCTGGCTGACTTACCGCTTATTTTCCTCCGCTTTACCGGGCCCAGGGAGGAGGGAGGGAGGGAATGGAGGTATGGAGAGAAGGGGGGACTATTCATGGAGGGACTGCAGGAGGGGGAGGAGGGAGGGAGGTAAAATAAGGAAGAAATCAGGAAAAATACGAGACAAGGTGGAGAAAAATCCGCCTGAGCCGCCATCTTTACCTCCTGTATTGTCATTATTTAACCCTCATTTTCCGGGCCCAAGGAGAAGGGAGGGAGGGAATGGAGGTTTGGAGAGAAGGAGGGACTATTCATGGAGGGACTGCAGGAGGGGGAGGAGGGAGGGAGGTAAAGTAACGGAGATATAAGGAAAAATATAAGTAAAGGTAAGGAAAAATTCTGCAGTCCGCCATCTTTTTTGTCCGTCTTTATCTCTCCGTATTGCTGCCTGGAGGGACTTGGGGAGGGAACTGGAGGGATGGAGAGAAAGAGGAAACATTAAAGAACATCTGATAAATAGGGGAGAGAGAAAGGGAGGGAGGGGGAGGAGGGAGAGAGAGAAATGTGGGGAGAGGTGGAGACAAAAATTCCGAGATATGCCAATTTTTATTTTTATTTTTCCCTTTTTTAGGACGTGGATGCATTTAAGGGAGGAAATGTGGACATGGAGGGAAGGAGGAAGAATGGAGGGAGACACTGCATAAGGGAGAGAAGGAAGGGAGGAGAGATAAGGGAGGAAATGGAGAGATTTTTACCTCCATACTCAAATCCATTTTTGGAGAGACGGAGGCAACGGAGAGAAAAAAATGGAGAGATGGAGAGAAAGAGAATTTATATACCTATGTGTGGAGGGAAGGAGGAGGAGAGTGAGAGAGAAACAAGGGAGGAAACGGAGATAAACTAGAGGAAGGTGGAGAGAAAGTTTGGTGTCCGTCATTTTTACCTCCATACTTAAACCCATTTTTGGAGAGATGGAGGGAACGGAGAGAAAAAATGGAGAGATGGAGAGAAAGAGAATTTATCTACCTATGTGTGGAGGGAAGGAGGAGGAGAGTGAGAGAGAAACAAGGGAGGAAACGGAGAGAAACTAGAGGAAGGTGGAGAGAAAAATCTGATGTCCGTCATCTTTACCTCCATACTTAAACCCATTTTTGTAGAGATGGAGGTAACGGAGAGGAAAAATGGAGAGATGGAGAGAAAGAGAATTTATCTATCTTAGTGTGGAGGGAAGGAGGGGGAGAGGAAGAGAGAAACAAGGGAGGAAACGGAGAGAAACTGGACGGGAAGTGGAGAGAAAACCTGAAGTCCGTCATTTTTACCTCCATACTTAAACCCATTTTTGGAGAGATGGAGGGAACGGAGAGAAAAAATGGAGAGATGGAGAGAAAGAGAATTTACCTACCTGTGTGTGGAGGGAAGGAGGGAGAGAAAAAGAGAGAGACAAGGGAGGAAACGGAGAAAAAGTAAGAAAAAAAATCGTGTTTCTCGGAATTTTCTCGGCAAATATTTTTAATTTTTTTCATCAAAGGAAAAAAAATATGTGTGGAAATTTTGCTGCTGTTGTTTTCTTTGTTTTTATGTTAATTTTTTGGTGTGTGTGTGTAATTCTCTCTCTCTCTCTCTCTCTCTCTCTCTCTCTCTCTCTCTCTCTCTCTCTCTCTCTCTCTGTATGTGTGTGTGTGTGTGTGTGTGTGTGTGTGTGTCAGGAATATAAAAAAATATTTACTTGATTTAAATTGGATTTTTTAATTGAAATCTATTTTTATGATTTAAATGTTTTTTTTGTGCTAATCGTTGTTTGTTTCCTGTGATCCTGTATTACTTGTTAGAGTGTTGTGAGGCCACTTCCTTGTACTAACCTTGTCCATGTTAAGTGAAGCCATAGTTTAGTACACGTTACTACCCAAGACCAGTTTTCACACTGAAGTGCCTGACTTGCTACAGGACCAGTACAGGACAAGTACACGGCATACTTTTCCTATACAACTCATTCACATGTTCTTCATTCCTACTTGTATGTATATGCATATATATATATATATATATATATATATATATATATATATATATATATATATATATATATACATATATATATATATATATATATATATATATATATATATATATATATATATATATATATATATATATATATATATATATATATATATATATATATATATATATATATATATATATATATATATATATATATATATATATATATATATATATATATATATATATATATATATATATATATATATATATATATATATATATATATATATATATATATATATATATATATATATATATATATATATATATATATATATATATATATATATACATATATATATATATATATATATATATATATATATATATATATATATAGATATATATATATATATATATATATATATATATATATATATATATTTTTTTTTTTACAACAAAGGAGGCAGCTCAAGGGCACACAAAAAAAGAAAACAATAATAAAAAAAAAGCCCGCTACTCGCTGCTCCTAAAAAAGAAACAAAAGAGGTGGCCGAAAGGAAGATCAAATACAGGAGGTGTCCTGATACCCTCCTCTTGAAAGAGTTAAAGTCGTAGGCAGGAGGAAATACAGATGAAGGAAGATTGTTCCAGAGTTTACCAGCGTGAGGGATGAAAGAGTGAAGATGCTGGTTAACTCTTGCATAAGGGGTTTGGACAGTATAGGGATGAGAATGGAAGGGAAGAGAAGGGAGAGGAAGGAAAGGGAAGGGATAGGATAGAAAGGGAAGGAAGGGAAGGGAAGAGAATGGAGGGGAAGAGAAGGGAGAGGAAGGAAAGGGAAGGGATAGGAATGGAAGGGAAGAGAAGGGAGAGGAAGGAAAGGGTAGGGATAGGAATGGAAGGGAAGGGACGGTATAGGAAGGGAAGGGATGGTATAGGAAGGGAAGGGAAGAGATGGGATAGGAAGGGAAGGGAAGGGATAGGATAGGAAGGGAAAGGATAGGAAGAGAAGGGAAGGGAGAGGAAGGAAAGGGAAGGGATGGGATAGGAAAGGAAGGGAAGGGATAGGAAGAGAAGGGAAGGGATGGGATAGGAAGGGAAAGGAAGGAAATGGAAGGGATAGAAAGAGAAGGGAAGAGAGAGAGAGAGAGAGAGAGAGAGAGAGAGAGAGATAAATACTCAAATTATTATCTAATATTTCTTCCTCTGCCTCTTCCTCCTCCTCCTACTCCTCTTCTTTACATTTTCTTCTTCTTCTTCTTCTTCTTCTTCTTATTATTATTATTATTATTATTATTATTATTATTATTATTATTACACACACACACACACACACACACACACACACACACACACACACACACACACACACACGCACAGAAAGCAAGAACAAGGGCAAGAGAGAGAGAGAGAGAGAGAGAGAGAGAGAGAGAGAGTTACATAGGAATGCATAGGAAGAACAGACACCAGAAGACCTATCGGTCTATGGCGAGGGTGTCTGTTTACTACCGCTACTACTAGTAATCTACGTGTGGTAGGACAGGACAGAAAAGATGAAGGCTCCTCCCCACCCACCTCTCCCTCCGGCAACGTGCCGGCAGGAAATAATTAGAAGAGAACACCATGTACCTTTAAGGAAGAAAGGGACATGGAAATTTTACAGTAAAGAGAGAAATAAGAGGAAATTACTACCCTTAAATTACACTACTGGTAACCTAAGCTGTGGGGGAAAATGACTTCATTACATAAGAACATAAGAACACAGAAACACAAGGAGAATGGAAGAGGACGAGTGGCCTACACAGGGCAGCCTCAGGATGCCCCCTAATACTCAAGATGGGTGAGGTGTAGTTTCAGGGGCACAGGTGGAGGCTTGATCCTCGTTTTACCGGCAGTACTAGGCACGGCACCAGTAACCTGTCACCTTACTGCACCCACACCTCACTCCACCTGTCATGCGGACATTAACTGTTGCTTTACTCTATTGTTAACTTACGCTACTTGCAATCTAGGTTGTTGGGGAGAATAATATGAATTTAGGTTGACGTCTTGCTGCAATCTGTCTGAAAACATGCGAAGAAGGGTCAGTATAATCTTATATCCCTGAAGAACTTATCCAATGAAGACCTGAAGACTTGAAGTGTGTATTGTTTCATTTTTAATTATAATCTTTTTGATGAGAAATATGACATTGATTGTGTGTGTGTGTGTGTGTGTGTGTGTGTGTGTGTGTGTGTGTGTGTGTGTGTGTGTGTGTGTGAGAGAGAGAGAGAGAGAGAGAGAGAGAGAGAGAGAGAGAGAGAGAGAGAGACAGAGAGAGAGAGAGAGAGAGAGAGAGAGAGAGAGAGAGAATTTTAAAGTGGTTAGCCAGATATGTAAGTTAGAGGTGGTATCAGGTCACGGTCTCTCTCTCTCTCTCTCTCTCTCTCTCTCTCTCTCTCTCTCTCTCTCTCTCTCTCTCTCTCTCTCTCTCTTCCTTCCTTTTCTTTTTTTTTATCATTAGAGAGAGAGAGAGAGAGAGAGAGGCAGGTGGGAAATTCTCTCTCTCTCTCTCTCTCTCTCATATCAATCATCTACTACTGCTGCTACTACTACTACTACTACTACTACTACTATTTTTTTTTTTTTTAACGTGCCTCCATCTATTAGAGTTGCGTTGTGAGCGGTATATTTTCTCATATCCTTTCACAAAGCAATTCATTGGCCCCACCCCGCCAATGACTGTGGCCGACAACCATCTTTATTTAATATTACAAACTTTACTAAACATATTATTTTTAAGCTAACCGAGCTTGTGGTTGATACGACTATCAACCACCGTCGCCTCAAAGTCCAGGTCAGCAATGCGGGTGGTTTTGGGTGCAGGTGACCTGGTTCCTCTCAGGCAGACCAAGGCTGACCTCAGGAGGGAGAAGGACAGCCTGCATCTCATCCAGGCGACCACACTGCTTCTTGGCTGCTGTTTCTTATCCGCCAGTGTTTCGGCGAGTCGTGCGTAGAAGCTCTGCGCCCTACTACTACTACTACTACTACTACCAGCACTACTACTACTTCTACCAGCACCACCACAACCAGTACTACCACCACCACCACAACCACTACTACTACTACTACTACTACTACTACTTTTACTACTAATAATAATAATTCCATTTCTACTACCATTTCAGACTGTGCGACATGGCTTCCCCTACCAGCCCACCGCCATCGCTTTCGACCCCATACAGAGGATCCTGGCCGTCGGCACCAAGCAGGGCTCCATAAGAATGTATCCTTTATGTAGTAGTAGTAGTAGTAGTAGTAGTAGTGGTAGGGGTTGGGTGGTAGAAGTAATGGTTTATGGGTAGGGTTTAGTGGGTTGAAGAGGTTGGTAATTCTTGTGGTCATAGTAGTAGTAGTAGTAGTAGTAGTAGTAGTAGTAGTAGCAAAATTACTTACCAATATATTCTGTTAGTAATGAGAGAGAGAGAGAGAGAGAGAGAGAGAGAGAGAGAGAGAGAGAGAGAGAGAGAGAGAGAGAGAGAGAGAGAGAATAAAACTGCACACTCCGAGAGAAAGCGCACACACACACACACACACACACACACACACACACACACACACACACACACACACACACACACACACAGATCAAAGCATATCATTCTTGCCCTTACATACTTAAAAGGATTGCTCTCTCTCTCTCTCTCTCTCTCTCTCTCGCTCTCTCCCTTTTTCTTTACTTCTTTCCTTCTTTTGTGTGTGTGTGTGTGTGTGTGTGTGTGTGTGTGTGTGAATGTATGTATGTATGTATGTATGTATGTATGTGTGTGTGTGTGTTTCTACCCCTCCCCCTCCCCCGTAGCCACCTCTAAATCCCCTCACACAATTTACTAACCCAATTAACCCACCATTCATCACCCCACATGACCCATTTCCGACACGCACCCACACCCATATCCTCCTTCACCATACCCCCCCATACCCCCCTCTGTAGCCACTTTTAACCCCCCTCACACAATTTACTAACCCCATTAACCCACTGTTCGACACCCCACATAACCCATATCTGACACGCACCCACTCCCATATCCTCGTTCACCATACCCCCCATATTCTTTCCGTAGCCACCACTAACCCCCCTCACGCAATTTGCTGACCCCATTAACCTACTGTTTAACACCCCACACGGCTCATTTCCATTAGCCACCCACTCCCATTTCCTCACTCTCTATACCCCCCTCCGTAGCCACTTCTAATCCCCCTCACGCAATTTACTGACCCCACTAACCCACTATACAACACCTCACACGGCCTATTTCCGACACCCACCCACTCCCATTTCCTCGGTCACCATACCCCCCTTACCCCCCTCCGTAGCCACCTCTTACCCACCTCACACAATTTACTGGCCCCATTAACCCACTGTTCGACACTCCACATGGCCCATTTCCGTTACCCACCCACTCCCATATCCTCACTCACCATACCCCCCCATACCCCCTCCGTAGCCACCTCTAACCCCCTTCACACAATTTACTGGGTCCACTAACCCACTATGCGACACCCCACATGACCCATTTCCGACAGGCACCCACTCCCATTTCCTCGTTCACCATACCCCCCATACCCCCTCCGTAGCCACCTCTTACCCACCTCACACAATTTACTGACCCCTTTAACCCACAATTCGACACCGCACATGACCCATTTCCAACATGCACCAACTCCCATTTCCTCGTTCACCATACCCCCCATACTCTTTCCGTAGCCACCTCAAACCCCCTCACACAATTTACTGACCCCATTAACTCACCATGCAACACCCCACATGGCCCTTTTTCGTTACCCACCCACTCCCATTTCCTCGGTCGCCATACCCCCCCCTCATGGCCCTCTCCGTAGCCACCTCTAACCCCCCTCACACAATTTAGTGACCCCACTAACCCACTATACGACACCTCACACGGCCCATTTCCGACACCCACCCACTCCCATTTCCTCAGTCACCATACCCCCATACCCCCCACCGTAGCCATCTCTAACCCCCCTCACACAATTTACTGACCCCATTAACCCACTGTTCGACACTTCACACGGCCCATTTCCGTTACCCACCCACTCCCATTTCCTCACTCACCATACCCCCCCTACCCCCTCCGTAGCAACCTCTAACCCCTCTCACACAGTTTACTGACCCAACAAACCCACTGTGCGACACCCCACACGACCCATTTCCGAGACCCACCAACTCCCATTTCCTCGGTCACCATACCCCCTCCGTAGCAATCTCTAACCCCCCTCACACAATTTACTGACCCCACTAACCCACTATACGACACCTCACACGGCCCATTTCGGACACCCACCCACTCCCATTTCCTCGGTCCCCATACCCCCCCATACCCCCCTCCGTAGCCACCTCAACCCCTCCTCACGCAATGGCGCAAATCACCAATAGTCAATAGTTGTCATGAGTCACCAGCACGCTTAATTACGCGGGGAGAATTTGTCTCGCTCAGCCAAGTGGCATCCTGAAAAAAATCTTATTTACCATACATATTAATTTTCAATACCAATATTCTTACTAATATAAACACAATGTTATTTGTCTATAATAATTTATGATGTCAACTCAAGTACATAATGTAAATATCTTTTTAGAGGCGAAACAGTGATCGAAGGGGTGTTGCAGCTACATCATTTTTCACGAGTGAACCAAAGCGAATATTACAAAAAAAATAATTTGTATCGCCTTTCTAGAGATTATTCTTCGCACAGTAAGTATGGAACACATAACCGTTACGTGTTTTTTGCGAAAAAAACGAAAATGTGTGGCCGAAGCCGAAATGATCTGCTCAGTTGACGCCGAAATCGAAATTGACGAACCCTCCTGCCAGAACCAAAACAAACATCCCGCGCGCTTATTTACTTGTTGCTGCTACTGTCCTCGAACATGACAGTCTACATATGTGCTGTTGCCGACTGCAAATCCTCTTCGCAGAAGAAGGATCCTGAGGTGAAGGGCTGGGCTCGTTTTCCAAAGAAAAAGAGGCTGCCTGAAGACGTTTGTGGGTGACCAGATGTAAGAGGGGACCTACATGGAAAGCCACCCGACACCATGCACTGTGCTCAAATCACTTTATAGACTGGAACAACGGGCCGTCACCATCGCATCCTGATCCAGAGTTGTTCGGCTACAATCAATGGAGGCCGTAAATCAACGCTGGTGCCATCAGTGGGCTTGGAGCACGAACACCAGCGGCTGACAGAGGCGATCAAGAACCACTAACCCAGTCACTGCCCTCTTCACACTCTGCCCCTGCCTTGCCAGTCAACATTGACTTCATAAAGGAAACTGACGAAGAAGTACAAACTGATGTCCATATTGAAGTCGAGACATGGGCTCACAATGCATCAGTTCAAGGTATGTTACTATACCATGCAGTTTTAGTGTTGATTTGAACATCTTTTATGGTAAATTTATGGCACAAATTTACAAGTGGGTTGCTTTACATCAGATTAGGTTTATTATCCCTTTTAGAAGGTCTAGAATGTAGAAATCGTGTAAGAAATAACTTATTACGTGAGTTTTGTCTAGGGAAATTGTGTTATTCTATAAATCGGTGCCATGTAGCCGACTTGAAAACATTCACCACTTGTACCTACACTGATGAATGAAGTAATTGCCTGCATTTCTTTACCTAAGCATAGCAAACTTACTAGAGTAATGGAAAAAAACTTAAGCATTGCCAAGGAAGCCAAATTAGTGTTTATTTACTTTAAAACAGCTCATTCACTTTAGAATTTCAGGTTAATCATTACTGTTTCAACTTGTAAAAGTTTATTACTATTTTATAAGTTGGAAACATGTGTAGCTGACAGGATTGTAGAAGTTGAAAGTATTAATTACTCTAAGATATTTCCTTCTATAAAATGACATTCACAAATCATTCCTGAAACATGTAAGAATTACTCTAGTCGAGGGGGGCAGAGGCCGTAAGTTAAGGGTTTTAGTTTAATTGCTCTGCCGCTGAGCTAGCAGCAGGCTGTGTGCTCCTATATGTGACATTGTGTAGAAATGTCTTTTGAATGATACATATATCTGAACTTTATATTTTATTTTCCCACAGTTGATGCTGAACAGTTTCTCCAGATAGAGGTGGTGCCGGAACCACAGGATCACACCTATTCAGCATCAGCCATTGCTACTACTTCAGCAGCTGAGCCCAAGGATGTTGGAGTACAAGTTGAAAGGGTTAGTTATATATACATATATAAACAAGTAAAACGCCTCAGAAGGCGATGTACGAGCGAAGCCGAAACACACACACACACACACACACACACACATACACATACACAATACACATACAGAGAGAGAGAGAGAGAGAGAGAGAGAGAGAGAGAGAGAGAGAGAGAGAGAGAGAGAGAGAGAGAGAGAGAGAGAGAGAGACAGCCAGCCAGCGCGTTTTATCTTGTCATAGCGGCTTGCCCCGCCGTGTATAAAATCTTATATTTTTTCAAAGGCCTATATCTCAAAATTTTGAGTGAACGGAAAGGCGACGCTATACACCATTAGATAGATAATTTCATTGCGCTTCTTTTGGTATGTGTCCGCTTTCGCTGAGGCAAAAGGAAGTTGGAGTAAATTAAGGAAAACTGTTGAAAGTTATATATATATATATATATATATATATATATATATATATATATATATATATATATATATATATATATTATATAATCTTTTTTATGCTTTTCAGGAGGCAGATCTAACAGAAGCACCTACTGATCAGAGAGCCCGGACCAGAGGAAGGATTCTTGCTAGTGACAAGAGTGTTCAGCGCTATACAGGTCTTCCTAACAAAAGTGTTTTGATTTCTATTTATCAGACCATTAAAAAGAGAGTAAAAACAATTAATTACTGGAAAGGGCCAAAAAGCATAAAGGAAAATTTAAAGAAAGGGGCACGTGGCCGTAAGAAAATACTAGATACTTTTGATGAGTATTTAATTACACTTGTGTACATCCGTCAAGGTTTTCCGGGCTGGTTTTTAGGCGACTTATTTGCAGTCTCACAAGCTTCAGTTTCATGCATCACTAATACCTGGATAAATGTATTGTATGAGGTACTGCAACCGTGGCTATTGTGGCCTTCAGCTCAGCAAGTTAGGGACAACCTTCCTGATTGGTATCCAGTAAAGTATGCAGATACAAGGGTAATTTTGGATTGCACAGAGATTTATATCAACAAACCAGCAAACTGCTCTGCTCAAGCAATGACATACTCCATGTATAAGAATCACAATACTTCAAAAGTTCTTGTTGGCATAACACCAACAGGAATTATTACATTTGTGTCAACTCCATATGGTGGTAACACATCTGATAGGCACATTGCAGAGGTTGAACTGATAGACAAAATTGAACCAGGAGATGCTGTCATGGTGGATAGAGGGTTCAATATTGAGACCTATTGCTGCAACGTGGTGCAAAACTGCACATGCCACCCTTAACTCGCAAGAAAGAGGATGGTTCAGGAAGGGCACTAAATGCACAAGAAAGAATCAGAACAAGGAGGTTGCTTCATTGAGGGTGCATGTTGAACGTGCTATTCAAAGAAAGAACAATATCAAAATTAAATCAGGACACCTCGATAAAAAGCTTAGGCCCTTTTGCATCAAATTTCAGTAATAGTTGCTGTTTTCTGCAATTTAATGCCCTCTCAGTAACTAAATGTTGACACAAATGTCAATGTTCATGTCTATATTTACAAATATCATTATATACTTAAGGGCTCTGAATTCACATAATTATGTAATGTTATGGTACACTATTTTGTTTATGAATTTGGATTAGGTTTATCGGATATGAATAAGTCAATGAAGGTGTGAATAAAACTACTTTTGTTTCCAGATATTTTATTACATCATCTGAGATTCATCATATAAAGTTACATGCTCTGTGTGTGTGTGTGTGTGTGTGTGTGTGTGTGTGTGTGTGTGTGTGTGTGTGTTTGTTTGTTTGTGTGACAGCAATCTTCTTTGCCCCCAAAGGGCAAGTAAGGTACCCAAAGAAATCTTAAACATGAACAAATACAAATCTCATACAAAACAATTTTTCGTATCACCACAGTCCATAAATAAATGGGAGAGAGAGAGAGAGAGAGAGAGAGAGAGAGAGAGAGAGAGAGAGAGAGAGAGAGAGAGAGAGAGAGAGAGAGAGAGAGAGAGAGAGAGAGAGAGAGAGAGAGAAGCATGGAACAGTATCTTGTCAGTTCCCTCTAAATAAGTTCTTCATCCCCGCAATTTTGGCATTACAAATTTTTCATGAAAAATTAAACTTTTTTGCACCTCTCTATTAAACCTCTCCTCATCAAAGCAAATTCTTTGAATGGTTAGGTGTGGTGTTGCTTTTGTGAAAATAATGAAGTCACACCAGGAATAGTTGCCGGCACCTAGCTGTGTTTGTATTTGAGTATACCACTGAGACTCTTCCTTCAATGTAACTTTATTCTTTTCTCCTATTTTTATATGGTAAGAGCCATCCCTAGCAATATCTTCTCCAGTCATGGTTTGAAATTGAAGTTTAAAAGGGCACTTAATTTCTAAAATCCCAGTTCACAGCACCTACATGAAACAATACCATCTGGGCTGGCTCGTATGAGGGGCAATTTTTACTGATGATAAGACCTGAACGTTTTACTTTGAAACCATTATGCTTCTTCCGCATTTGAGTCTCGTAAAGTTTTCTTGCAAGTGCCTCATACTTTAGCCCATAAGAAGTGGCACTATTCCCTATAAAGGAAGACTCTATAATTCCTTTTACTATGTAATTATCAGGATCATTCTTTTATATCTGGCAGCTTTGTGTATCACACTTGCAGTTATTGCCCCACTCTCTGTTGTTTCCATACGGGACACAAATGTTGTCGCTTGGTTTTTTCAAAAATTTCTGAAATAACTGTATTAGTATACTTACTCTTTAAAAAATTGATGAAACTTTCACCTTGATTGTCCTGTGAAAAGAAACATTTTGCTAATCCTGTAATAGAGGGTAAAGAGGAGGCTGGTCTTCCTGGAACAATACCCACAGTGCTGCATCCGGTACATGCTGGAGAGTGGTTGCAATGTCGTCTGCAACTTTGTCGGGAGTATAAGGGAATATAACTCTGATATTGCCTTATAACTACCAGAACTATAAGGTTTTTAGTACTGGATCTGCTGTTCCCTGCACCTGTGCTGTAAAATTAATGTAAGAGATGTTAGAAAACAATATATATGGAGTGAACAGCAGTCAAAAGGCAGCCTGCTTGCCTCAAAGAAACATTCATTCCTGTTCTCAACTATACCCACCCACAAATCTGCTGCACTACATCTACATTCCTGTCTTCAGTAATACCAAACCACTCACATTTGTTGAAGCACATTAACTCTTGTTCTCTGCCACATCCACCCACACACCTAACTCAGGAAATTAAACACTCCCGTCCTCATTTCAATCTACCTGTTTCTTTGTATTCTAAGAAATTTTCATTTAACAAAGAATGAAGAAGGCAATTTTTATGGTGAAAATTTAGAAAGCTGGAAAGATAAACCCTAAAATAAGGGATTTATGTTATGGAGAGTGGAAAGAATAGAAAGAAGCTAGAAGTGGAGGATTGTTAAAGATTTGTAAAGTATGAGTAGGATTATAGAAACCAAATCCAGCTAAATGTATAAACAAATTAAAAGAAAACCTGCATAAGAGTAGACATGGAGGCAAGACATGGTGAGTGTAGCTCCTAGGTGACATGTTATTATTGTCCTTGGGTGTCAAACTGTTTTCTACAAAATGTATTGCACCTACCTGCTCGCAATGGTGACAAGGTTAAAGTTACACTTATTTTGCCTGAGGCTTGTCCCAGGTGCAAGTCACGTCTGTGCAGGTACTGTGCACTTCCCGGCTGCACCCACAACGCTGCACAAAATCTGATACGGCGAAGATGAATGCAAAGACGTGCTTGCATCCCCATCATCTCTATAATAGAATAATAGATTTGTCTTTACTAATGTATCTAGAATCAAGTCAAAGTTAAGCTTAGCCAGCTTTTTTAAATAATATGAATCACAAACAACCAATTATGAAATTAAAAAATCAAGTTTAGATAATAAACATTATTCTTTTTCATGCAGCTAGAAGCTATTATCCTCTCTAATAAACTAATAAATTGGAGGATCAAGGATAACAGAAATATACTGTCTTTTTTCCATGACCCTGATGCTTCCTTGCATCAGGCCAACTCGTAAACATATGAGAAATTGATCCGTTGTGAGATAAATAACTTTCTCACTCAACCGGGATTTGAATTCCCGACCTCCGGCTTACCAGGCCAGCACTCTATGCATCTCGCTAAAGAGCTACCACACAGTGAAAGGCTGTAGGCATGCTTATCTGCCACTCTGGGGCATCACAAAAATGTATAGGTTAGGCTGATAACCATTAATGGGAGGTAAAGCGGTGCATGTTATACTTATGTATAACGACGATGAAAAAAAATATAGGTAAATGAACAGGGCAAAGCATCAAGATACTATAAAAATTATTGAAAAAATACTAAACTACTACTTACCCTATACACTGGCAGCCAGCTGCATGGATGTCACCATTAGAAGAGGCAAACATCCAAACTTGGTAAGGGGTCTCATTCTGGTTGGTTTGGCGCACACAGGTACCTTTAATGCACGACACATCATAATCCAGCTTTTTTACTTGAACATGCTGGATGTGTCTCTCCTGATAAAGCTGGTAGCCACATTCCTTTTCATAGGCTTGGATGCGTTCTGCTGGCCATCCCTGTTTTAAGATCAGATACATGAGTACATGGGCTTGAGTAATATAGGGCATTGTACTCAAGTCCTCCTGCCACTCAGTGAGAGTCCTTGGATCTGGAAGCAAGACTTGTGTCCCAGATAATTTAATAGATCTCCTCTGTGTGATCATCTTCCTTCAGAGGCAGGACATCTTCCACTAAATGAGGTTGCTGCAGTGCCATCAGTACCATGTCCTTCAACTGGCTTTTGCCATACCCAGAACATGGTATGCCTTTCGACTTTAAAAACGTTTTTAACGTCTGCACTGTCCATTTGCTGATGTCAGCACTGACCTCCATGACCTCGGGACTGCTTGAGTGTCAGCTGGTGTGCTTTAGGGGGCTAGTTCGGTCGTGGATTGGAACCTGGAAGAGTACACAGGTAACATTAGGGCTTGTGACCAGGTTCTCCACTGTTGGTCTCCAAAGACCCATGCAAGATGTTGAATGAAAGAGAAATAAGGATATGTGACCACAGTTTATATATAGAGATTACATTGGGACCTACTGAAGAGTTCACGGTACTATTAATGAGTGCCACTGGACCTACGATAACAGCCTAGTAAGAGGAAGTTAAGTTTACGTACCTGGGGTTTGATATCAGCAAAAATGAAACAGCAAGTGAAGAGCAGCAATACAGGTAAGGTACAGCAAGTAGAACGCGTCCAGTCTAGTCCAGTAGTAGGCGTGGGATAAGCCTTTGCGTACGATTTGTTATTGTTTTGGTGGGTACGGTGGACAATCTCATCCTTGTTATTAAATACCATTAATGGTAAAAAAAAAAAGTATTTGTCGGTTTTGTGTAAATAAATTATCTTATAAAAATGTATATTAAGAAAAAAATAATCAAACATTGAGTTAAACTCTTCAATACATAAAATAATAATTTGTCCCGGGAAAACAGACAGTCCAAGGAGACAGGATATGTTTTTACAATGATTTTCATTATTTTAGTCTTTATGTCATATATTAATGTGTGGGAATGTTGTAATAATTCTATATTTCAGTTTAATGACAACAAAATGTACATAGAAAAATGAGATCAAGTTCTCCCCATTTTCTCTGAAAAATTATTTTATCTGGTGAATCTGGCAGCTCAAACTGATTTAGTGATTTGCGCCATTTACTGACCCCCTTAACCCACTATGCGACACCCCACATGACCCATTTTCGACATGCACCCACTCCCATTTCCTCGGTCACCATACCCCCATACCCCCTCCGTAGCCACTTCTAAACCCCTCACACAATTTACTGACCCCCTTAACCCACTATACGACACCCCACACCGCCCATTTCCGACCCCCACCGACTCCCATTTCCTCGGTCACCATACCCCTCATACTCCCCTCCATAGCCATCTCTAACCCCCTTCACACAATTTATTGACCCCACTAACCCACTGTTCAACATCCCACACGACCCATTTCTGAGACCCACCCACTCCCATTTCCATGGTCACCATACCCCCCATACCCCTGTCCATAGCCACCTCTAATCTCCCTCACACAATTTACTGCCCCCATTAACCCACTGTTCGACACTCCACACGGCCCATTTCTGTTACCCACCCACTCCCATTTCCTCGGTCACCATACCCCCCCCCATACTCCTCTCCGTAGCCACCTCTAATCCCCCTTGTTCAATTTGCTGGCCCCATTAACCCACTATGCGACACCTCACATGACCCATTTCCGACACCCACCCACTCCCATTTCCTCGGTCACCATACCCCTCTCCGTAGCCACCCCTAACCCCCCTCACACAATTTATTGGCCCCATTAACCCACTGTTTGACACTCCACATGGCCCATTTCCGTTACCCACCCACTCCCATTTCCTCACTCACCATACCCCCATACCCCCTCCGTAGCCACCTCTAACCCCCC
This sequence comes from Eriocheir sinensis, assembly GCF_024679095.1. NCBI lineage: Eukaryota > Metazoa > Arthropoda > Malacostraca > Decapoda > Varunidae > Eriocheir > Eriocheir sinensis. The sequence goes on from NW_026111643.1 coordinate 750,947, forward strand.
TCACACAATTTACTGACCCCACCAACCCACTATGCGACACCCCACACGACCCATTTCCGAGACCCACCCACTCCCATTTCCACCGTCACCATACCCCCCATACCCCTGTCCGTAGCCACCTCTAACCTCCCTCACACAATTTACTGGCCCCATTAACCCGCTGTTCGACACTCCACACGGCCCATTTCTGTTACCCACCCACTCCCATTTCCTCGGTCACCATACCCCTCTCCGTAGCCACTTCTAATCCCCCTCACACAATTTGCTGGCCCCATTAACCCACTATGCGACACCCCATACGACCCATTTCCGACACCCACCCACTCCCATTTCCTCGGTCACCGTACCCCTCTCCGTAGCCACCTCTAACCCCCCTCACACAATTTATTAGCCCCATTAACCCACTGTTTGACACTCCACATGGCCCATTTCCATTACCCACCCACTCCCATTTCCTCACTCACCATACCCCCCCATACCCCCTCCGTAGCCACCTCTAACCCCCCTCACACAATTTACTGACCCCGCTAACCCACTATGCGACACCCCACACGACCCATTTCCGAGACCCACCCACTCCCATTTCCTCGGTCACCAAACCCCCCCATACCCCCCTCCGTAGCCACCTCAAACCCCCCTCACGCAATTTACTGACCCCATTAACCCACTGTTCAACACCCCACACGGCCCATTTCCGACACCCACCCACTCCCATTTCCGCGGCATCCTTGACTGACCCCATAGCATCGGTCGGCCCGGGGTGGACGTCCATGTGAAGCACGAGGGCGACCCGGCGGTGGTGTGCCTGGCCTTCCTGATCAACGAGGGCGGCCTGGTCAGCGCCACAGGGGATGATTCTTTGCACCTGTGGAATATACAGCAGAAGACACCGCAGATTGTACACTCACTCAAGTTCCAGAGGGAGAGGTGAGGAAGGGATGGGATGGGATGGGAAGCAATTGGAAGGGATGGGATGGGAAGGGAAGGGTAGGTTAGGTTAGGTAAAGGAAGGGAAGGGAACGGATGGGACAGGATGGGAAGGGTAAGGAAAGGAGGGGATGGGATGGGAAACAATAGAATGGGAATGGATGGGAAGGGAGGGGAACGGAAGGGATGGGAAGGGAAAGGAAGGGAAGGGTAGGTTATGTTAGGTAAAGGAAGGGATGGGATGGGAATTGAACGTAATGGAAGCGAAGGGATGGGAATGGATTGGAACGGAAGGGAAGGGTAGGTTATGTTAGGTAAAGGAAGGGATGGGATGGGAATTGAACGGAATGGAGGCGAAGGGATGGGAATGGATTGGAACGGAGGGGAACGGATAGGAAGGGAAGGGTAGGTTATGTTAGGTAAAGGAAGGGATGGGATGGGAATGGATTGGAACGGACGGGACAGGATGGGAAGGGAAGGAAAGGGAAGGGATGGGAATGGAAGGGAATGGAAGGGATGGGATGGAAAGGGAAGGGATGGGATGGAAAGGGAAGGGATGGGATGGGAATGGATTGGAACGGAAGGGAAGGGACAGGACAGGAAGGCTAGGTCAGGGAACAGAACGGAACAGAACAGAAGGGAAGAAAAATTAAAACACTCCACCATATCCACCAATAACCCCCCCCCCCCCTTCTTTTCCACCCAACCCCCCCCAGGATTACCACGCTCCACCTGCCCTTCCAAAGTCGCTGGCTGCCTTGGGACGGGCAAGGCAACATCCACATTGTCAACATTGAGAGCTTCACCCTCAGCGGCTACACCATCAACTGGAACAAGGCTATTGAGCTGTGAGTAGGCCTAATAGGAGTGTGACTATTGTGTTTAGGAGTGGTGTTAGGCGACTATTTGTCACGCCACACGGATAGTTTTTGCTACCCCACCAACTACTACTTTTACTACTACTACCATCATTGCCTTCTCTGGGGCTAGTAGGAGTGTGACTATTGGTTTTAGGAGTGGTGTTAGACGACTATTTGACACCCCACATGGATAGTTTCTACTACCCACCTATTGCTACTATTACTATTACTACTACTACTACTACTACCATTGCATTCTCTGGGGCTAGTAGGAGTGTGACTATCGGTTTTGGGAGTTGTGTTAGGTGACTTTTTGACACCCCACATGGATAGTTTCTGCTACCCCCACCTACTACTACTATTACTATTACTACTACTTCCATTATGTTCTCTGGGGCTAGTAGGAGTGTGATTATTGGGTTTATGAGTGGTGTTAGGCGACTATTTAAGACCCTACATGGATAGTTTCTACTACCCCACCTATTGCTACTACTACTACTACCATCATTGCCTTCTCTGGGGCTAGTAGGAGTGTGACTATCGGTTTTAGGAGTAGTGTTAGGCTACTATTTGACACCCCACATGGATAGTTTCTGCTACCCTGCCTACTACTACTACTACTATTTCTACTACTACCATCATTTCCTTCTCTGGGCCTAGTAGGAGTGTGACTTGGTTTTAGGAGTGGTGTTAGGCGACTATTTGACATCCCACGTGGATAGTTTCTGCTACCCCACCTACTACTACTATTACTACTACTACTACTACTACTACTACTATTTGCAGGTCCCGCAAGACCCATCCTGGTTCTGTGGTCCATCTAAGTGACTGCCCTGTGGAACCTGGGAAGGTGGGTGTACTACTACTACTACTACTACTACTACTACTACTACTTCTACTACTACTACTATTTCTCTCTCTCACCCTCTCATTGTTTAGTGCGCTACACTTGGAAATGTCAAGGCATATCACCAGCTGATGTATCTTTTTAGACCTCTCAAAATGTTCACTTTTTTTTCTAATAACAATAACAATATTTATTAGCAACCTAAAAAAAAAAGAATCGGACATGAAGAATTATCAATAAATCCAATAAATAAATCCGAGCAATCTGGTACCGGTACCGAGCAATCTGGTACCGGTACCGTACCGTTTAGCTGGTACTGGTACCTGCCCCCCCCTAATTATTAGTGGTCTGGGAAGCTGCTGCAGGCGGCCCATCACGGTATAAAGAGTAGAAATGAGGAGGAACAGTTGTGCCTCACAAGGGGGATCAGTTTTGCTTCCTGGCGCTCAGATATTGGCTTTAACCCTTTCATTGCTAAGCGCTCGCAACGAGACTATCCTCGGGCTCGGGCACCCCAGCGGGGGAAGGGGATGTCTTTTAACCTCTGTATCTCAAAAACTATTCATCACAGCTACAAAACACAAACACCATTGGAAAGAGGAGGCCAAGATCCATAAGATTTGGTTATGTAAGCCTCTCCTGCTAATGTACAGGCACGTTGAGGGGGTGTGGCCTGTGAAGACGTACATTTATACGTGCGCGACGGTCAGCCGTAAGGCAACTACTGTAGATCTCTTGATGATGGGGTGCTGGCAGGGCAGTATTGCCAGCTGTCATGTGATAGGTGAAGCTATGCAAAAATGTGGCTATATTGGACAACAACATCCACCAATTGCTCGTCCGTAGATTTTCCGCGTTGGGCTGATATGATTTTCCACCAAATTTAGTGGAGAATCCACTCAATTGGCAATCCTGTGTTGTGAGACAGAGTGTTGGAACACACTCATACACGGGAGATTTGAGTGCGGCTGGAGCTCACAGCGAGTGTTTAGCACCACCAGCAAATACGCCTAATGCTCGCTGCAAGTGTTTAGTAATGAAAGGGTTAAACCTCTCAAAATGTTCACCTTTTTGTCCATATCTCGGATGTTTTTCAAAGCGTTTTATTTTTGAAAACACGTAAAACTGCCTAAATGTTTTGCCTATATGTGTGTTTTATCCCCGTTTGTTTTCGTTTGGGGGTTAATGTGCTACGCTTGGAAATGTAGACGCACATCACTGGCTACATCGTCATCTGGGCCTCTCAAAATGTTTACATTTTATTCTGTATCTTTAGTGTTTTTTGGGTTACGTTATTTCTGAAAGCACCGTTAGATGGATCAATATTTTGTCTACGTTCTTGTCTTATCCCTGTTTGTTTTCGTTTGGGGGTTAGTGTGCTACGCTTGGAAATGTAAACGCACATCACCGGCTGCCGCATCATCTGGGCATCTCAAAATGTTTACGTTTTTGTCTGTATCTTTGGTGTTTTACGAGTTACTTTATTTTTTAACATACGTAAAGATGCTCCATTGTTTCCTCTATTACCCCCAATAAAGCACTAACCTCGGCGTTCTCTCGTCAGCTCCTGATTGGCTACGAGAGCGGTCAGCTTGTCTTGTGGGACTTCAAAGGGCGCACCGCTGAAGCTCGCTACCATTCTGCCGAACCACTGAGGTAAGCCGTGGTTTTTTGCCTATATCCTCGCTGTTTCTTCAGTTATTCTGTTTCCGAAAGTGTGGTTAGGTGCGTCTGTGTTTGGTCTATGTTGGTGTTTTATTCCTGTTCATATATATGTGTTAGTTATTCAGCTACGCTTGGAAATGGAAATACACAGGATTGGGTAATGTGTCTTCTTGGCGTCTTGAAATGTTTACGGTTTCGCTGATATCTTTGGTGTTTTATGAGGTAGTCTAATTCCAAAAGTACGGTTTGATGCGCCAATGTTTTGTTTATACGTGTTTAAAATCCCATGAATTTCTATCCTGACATAAATCTGCTATGCTATAAAATGTTAGACCACGCTCACATAATTGAGGCGCTCCGTGCTGTAGTGAGTCAAGCGACACACATTAGAAATCGTTTAATTTTTGCGGTGCTTACAAAACCGTTGCTCTCCGAACTGTAATGAGACAAGCGACGTCGCCGGCGAACACCAAGCTGACAATCTCTCATTCCTTCTTGTATCTGCTTCCTCAACTTAAACTTACTCATTGTGAAATCATGAGTGCTCTCTCTCTCTCTCTCTCTCTCTCTCTCTCTCTCTCTCTCTCTCTCTCTCTCTCTCTCTCTCTCTCTCTCTCTCTCTCTCTCTCTCTCTCCAATGTGTTTGTTATGGTTGGGAAACTTTCTATAAGGTTAATAACTTTCTCCCATCGATCCACGGCAATCTTGCCATGATTTCCGGTGGTGCCTCGTCTGTCTGTACGGGCACACCGGTCAGTGTCTTACTTTTCTGTGCCCGGTCCGAACGTTGCCTAGGTATTCCATCAATATTTGAAAAAGCAGCCTTACACACAGTATATCATCAACAGCTGCGTGATGATATCTAGTGCATCCCTTTTGCTGGCCAGGATTGTCCGTTCGCCTCCTCTTCACTGCCACAGATGTAGTTTGTTTCTGTATATAGGCAGTCTGCGTATCCCAGTGCCCAGAAATCCTTGAATACAGCTTCTGTGTTGGCATGACCCACAAGATCATAACATTTTCTAAAGCAATCACAAGGGGCACAACTTCGCGTGCAGCAATCTTCCTCCCGGTACACGTCGATGTATACTCACGGCCGAGATTTCGTCTGTGTTTGGCTCCCCGTTTTTTCCAATTAGACTCGTTACGTGGCCTCCTTCTGGCTCCTGAAGGTGTTGTAAGTGTTGGGAGGCCGATGGCAGCTTGTGTGCAACCAGGAAAAATATTAGTAACACAATGTGCCATTTTATGACTTATTTAAACTCGCATGCGATATATATTTCACTTATGTGTGAAGAGAAAAAGGTTTTAAAATTTTATAGTCCCTGTCAAATTGCATGAAACTCTCTATCACTATTTTTCCACCTTCCAACAAGCTGAACTCTTTCAAACGAAGAGTGTCAAGATACTACCTCTTGACCCCGGGTATTCTTCTGACCACTGTCTGCACACATGGGCTCAGCGAAATAGTTCCCTTCAGTAACATGTATTGACATATGAATAAGCTTATAAATAAGAGAAGCAACTGATTATAAACCTCACTTCTTTTATAGTATACGAATAATGGTACCATTTATTGTAACTAATATCAAATCAATAATAATAACATTTTTAAGTAGTAATAATAATAATAATAATAATAATAATAATAATAATAATAATAATAATAATAATAATAACAGTGATAATGATAATGATAATGATAATTATAATAACTAATAATAATAATAATAATAATAATAATAATAATAATAATAATAATAATAATTAATGCAACCAAAAAGTGTTGTTTATTTCCATAAAGAAGACGTATATGTTTTTTCACTTTGCTCCAGGTCTGACATTCGCCTGCCTTCTTAGGCTACTTGAGCAAGTCGTAAAGGAAATTACATACACTGTTTCAACAGCTTATAATAACTAATGAATCATGAATACTATTATTATATTGAGTATAATAATAATAATAACAATCATTGGATAATATCCAAGCACTAATAATGATATGCAGCCAAAACGTTATTACAAATTCTCGAGTCATCGAAAACAATGTTTTTTTCCTTCATGATTGTCTTTTTTTAATCAATATTGTTATTTCCTTACACTGCATGTTTTCCTTGTGTCAATATGTGGGTGTCTGCACAGGTGGTGCGTTTTAGTGTGTGTGCCATTAAGCTAACTATAGGAAAGACGAGAATATTATATGCTAGGCTTCCAGTGTTTCAAAATAGATTTCAGCGTTCTGTCTCCTTAAACTACTGAGCATGAAATTTATTTAGAATGTGGAGGTTTATACTTTTTTTGACAAACTTATTCATATCAAAATTCCATTATGAAATGTGATACAATCACTGGACTGAGGTAACAATACAATGTTTGCCTGTTATCGCCACGGGCTCCGAAAGGTGTACGGGCGGCTGTTGACTGGCAGCGTTTGCCTCACTACAGTTTGGAGAGGACCGCTGGGCAGCGTTTGAATAAAGAGTCTTCTTTTTTCTTTTCCCAAGCCCCCACAGTTTTACGCATTCATTCTTTAAACATACACTACAATATGCAGCCAGAAATGGCCTCTCTGATGAATATAAGTACTTAATTTTCGCCGAGATGCCGCTTGCCTCAGTATAGCACGGAGCCGCGGAATTGTTCCTTGCTGGCTCTTAACCCCTTCACTACGGCCGCCCGAAAACGGCGCCCCGCCCCGCCCCGTATCCGGGCTGGCCGCGCGCCAAATTTCAAACGTCGCTTCTGATTGTAATAAGTTTTCAGCCATAATTTCAACCTAATCATCAAGTATTACATATAAAAACATGCAAAATTAAATGGTGCACATAGAGAAACATTAATTATTTGATTATTTTGAGATGTAAGCATAAATATACTGAGAAATTTACCAGAGACTACCACCTCTCTCTCTCTCTCTCTCTCTCTCTCTCTCTCTCTCTCTCTCTCTCTCTCTCTCTCTCTCTCTCTCTCTCTCTCTCTCTCTCTCTCTCTCTCTCTCTCTCTCTCTCTCTCACACACACACACACACACACACACACACACACACACACACACACACACACACACACACGAAGGGCTACTGGGATACGAAGGAAGAGGGAAGGAGATTGAGGAGAGGGGGGGAGGGAGAGCACGCATCTCTCTCTCTCTCTCTCTCTCTCTCTCTCTCTCTCTCTCTCTCTCTCTCTCTCTCTCTCTCTCTCTCTCTCTCTCTCTCTCTCTCTCTCTCTCTCTCTCTCTCTCTCTCTCTCTCTCTCTCTCTCTCTCTCTCTCTCTCTCTCACACACACACACACCCTGGAGGTAGAAGGAAGGCAGGAAGAAGGAATGAAAGAGAAGAGAGACAGCGGGGGGAGGCAGGGAGGCAGGAGGGCACCTCTATCACGTGTTAAAATTTCATTAGGGTCGCATCTATAGTTACTGAGATAAGACCAATTATGTTAAGGTATATCTGGTTACGTGTCTGAATCGCTCCCCACTTCCAAATATCTTTACTTCAGAAACTTCAAGAAAATCGGTATGCTGGAGGTGAATTTCCTTAACATCTTGCTATGGTTAAATGCTCCAATCTCCCCTCTATCACGTGTTAAAATTTCATTAGGGTCGCATCTACAGTTACCGAGCTATGACCATTTACAGTAGGGTATTTCTGGTTACGTGTCCGTGTCGCTCCATGCTTTCTATCATGTGTTAAAGTTTCATTAGGGCTGCATCTATAATTACTGAGGTATGAACATTTACATTAGGGTATATCTGGTTACGTATCTAAGTCGCTCCATGCTTCCAAATATTTTTACTTCAGAAACTTTAAAAAAATCGGTATACTGGGGGTGAATTTCCTTAACGTCTTGCTATGGTTAAATGCACCAATCTCTCCTCTATCATGTGTTAAAATTCCATTAGGGTTGCATCTATAGTTACCGAGCTATGACCATTTACATTAGGGCATATCTGGTCACGTCGTCTTGCTATGGTTAAATGCACCAATCTCTCCTCTATCATGTGTTAAAATTCCATTAGGGTTGCATCTATAGTTACTGAGCTATGACCATTTACATTAGGGCATATCTGGTTACGTGTCCGAGTCGCTCCACACTTCCAAATATTTTTACTTCAGAAACTTAAAAAAAAAAACGGTATACTGGACATGAATTTCCATAATGTCTTGCTATGGTTCAGTGCGCCAATCCCTCCTCTATCATGTGTAAAAATTTCATTAGGGTCGCATCTATAGTTACCGAGCTATGACCATTTACATTAGGGTATATCTGGTGACATCACTGAATCGTTCCCCATTTCCAAATATTTTTACTTCAGAAACTTAAAAAAATTGGGATACTGGAGGTGAATTTCCTTAACGTCTTGGTATGGTTAAGTGCGCCAATCCCTCCTCTATCACGTGTAAAAATTTCATTAGGGTCGCATTTATAGTTACTGAGATATGACCATTGGTGTTAGGGTATATCTGGTTACGTGACTGAATCGTTCCCCATTTCCAAATATTTTTACTTCAGAAACTTCAAAACAACTGGTATACTGGGGGTGAATTTCCCTAACGTCTTGCTATGGTTAAATGCGCCAATCTCTCCTCTATCACGTGTTAAAATTTCATTAGGGTCGCATTTATTGTTACTGAGTTATGACCAATTACATTAGGGTATATCTGAATCGCTCCACACTTCCAAATATTTTTACTTCAGAAACTTCAAAAATATCGGGATACTGGAGGTGAATTTCCTTAACGTCTTGCTATGGATAAGTGCACCAATCCCTCTTCTATCATGTGTTAAAATCTCATTAGGGTCGCAGTTATAATCACCGAGGTGTGACCACTTACGTCCGGGTCACTCTTCCCTAACCTAACCTAATTTTAACAGGTGTACCGATCCTGTCGCTGGAGGCCCATGCCTTGGTGCCCGGGGACATCGTCAGTGTTATCCGCACCTCCAGCAGCACCAGTAGCACCAGTAGTGTCGAGCTGATGGTGCCGTGTGACCTGCTACTTCTCCGAGGGTCATGTGTCATCGATGAAAGCATGTTGACAGGTGGGTGTTATAGATGACCCCCTTAATTACAGCATGCCTCCCTTAATTAAACCACTACTACTACTACTACTACTACTACTACTACTACTACAGGGGAGAGCATACCCCAGATGAAGGAGGGCTTGGAGGGACTGGAGGAAAGGGAGAGAGAGACAATGGAGAGAAATCTCGACATCGCTACGGACAGCAAACTTCACATGCTGTACGCTGGGACAAAGATCATTCAGCACAGTTCACCACCGAAGACCACCACAGGTTTGAGAGGTGAGTTCCTGCTACGTTTTTCCGATTTGCCGCCAAACGAGGGGGTGGATCTGGACGCGCTTGATGTCCAAATGTAGCCAGGTTCTTCCTCTTTCCAGCCACACCAAGCGCAAGACAAACAGACAAACACACTTGCCGGAAAAGCCAAAATAAGTGGACCTATGACCACCAGATTTGGACCACACGTGCCTTAAGTATCTTTCTAGGTGGCCAGCAAGTTTCAGTATCCTAACTTAAATACTTTCCGATAGCCCACTAAAAAAATGATAACTTTGTATGTAAATGGTTTCCCTGATATTAACTGCTCCTAACTTTGCTATAACTTGACGTATAACACTCAGATTTGGACCACACCTTCCCTAGTTATCCTTCTAATTACCCACCAATTTTCATTATCCTAACCTAAGTACTTTCTGAAATATGAATAAAAATATCAAAACTTTTTATTGCCCCCACCCCAAAAAAAAATTCTAAGCCAAGTCCTACCCCTAAATTGAAATGCTTATAACTCCGCTTCAAATGTACAAAACTAAATTGAGACATAGACTTCACAACTAGTTGACGGGAAATCTCTTCAGTCTTGGCGCGCTGGCTTCGCGTAAGGGGCCGATTGTTATGGCGACTTTCACTGCGACAACTCAAACACACCATGCGTTCTTACTCCGAATTTAAGTGGAAACAGGACGAAATCTTCAAGTTTTAGTGCATACAAGCAGGCAGGAGTGTCTCTAGAGTGATTTGGTCGAGGATTCAAGGTAACTTATATAAAATAGCACCATGCGTGCACTTTGAAAACGTTGTGTAAAAAATGGCAAATTTGCGTAACTTTAGGTTGAAATCTTTACGTAAAATGAATGATAACTGTAGGATAGTGAAGTCCACAGTTTTACGTATTAGGAAACAAGAAATGTACGTTTAGTTAGTGCCTACATGGCAACTCAGATCAGTTCCCGATTCGGTTAAATCGCCTTAGGCACGCAGTCAGCTGGGCACTTCCCCTCTGTAAAGGATTATCGCTGTCCTGCCTCTGTTTACTCTCCAAGTAAAGGACCTACAGTTATTCATCGTCTCTGTACCCTTCCCCACAACTGCAAGGATCCAGAGGACGATACAAGAAGACACAGTGGATCGAGTGGAAGTGACGGAGGAGACACAAGATATGAGGGCGCCGCACCATGCGGCGCCAACTACTGGACGAGCGTGCAGAACTTCATGGTGAGCAACAGGTTGGCCCAGCGCCTGCATTTGCTGAAGCTCGTCGGGTTCTTCCCGGGGACGTGCAGGCCGACCTGGACCGGGCCAAGGCAGAGGAGAAGGAGGATGACGAGGTGATCTTGGCCCAGCTTGCCAGGGAGCTGGCCGACGACCAGCCGGACCCGCCGACGGACGAGTTGCTCCTCGCCGCGGTCGGCAACTACGCCAGCTACCTGGCCAGGAAGGTCCAGGCCAACTCCTCTGTGGCCGAGTGCTGCAAGCAGGAGCTTGCCCAGCAGGAGGAGATGAAATTACCGTGGAGCTCGAGGGGCGACCCGCCCTCTGTGATGTTCGACGCCCTGGTCGAGCTGGTCGACAGGGAGAGCTGGAGACAGGCCGGGCGGTCCTGAAGCGGCCATCTCTCCCAATGGCCCACATGGCGTCCTTCGGGATGTCGCTGTGGGACTCCTGATGTGCAGGGAGGACAAGAAGGAGCGCAGGTTGAGGTTCCTCTCCTTGCCATGCGCCACAGGGACGGGTTCAGGCACCTCCTGGAGTTCCTGGCGGCCTCAGACCCGACCTTGCAGGGGTACAGGTGCCAGGAGGGGCACAACCTGGCCAACACCATCTTGCCGCATCAGCAGGTCCCTCTTCAACTGTTTCGGTGCTAATTTCTCCAAGGACGTGACCTCAGAAGCGAGGAAGAACAAGGCCTTGAAGCAGCCGACCGGCAGGAAGAGGAGCAGTATCGAGGAGGGCAGGAAGGAGACGGCGAGAACAGGGACGTGTACAAGTCCAGGAAACTGACCGGGGCCCACAAGTCATAGGCCAAAAGGCTAAAGTGATTGTTCAGGGACGAGGGCCAGATAGCCGGCAAGACGTGCTGCGGCAATAGTGACATCGAATTCAACCAAAATAAGTTGTGATTGTATATAGAAAAATGAATATTTTGCTTTTGTTGAGTAAAATTAAGATGTTTCTGCATGCTTTCCTCAAGTATTAAGTTTCTAATGTGAAAATTAAGTGATTTATTAGATGTTAAAAACTTACGTAAAAAATTGCACTAAATAAAAAAAAAATAAGTAGCTATTTCGGGCAAAAACTTATAAGATATGCTAAATATTGCTATTGATTCTGAAAATATAAGTGATTATCTCTGCATTTGGTGATGTTTGTGCATCTAGCGTAAAATCTGAGGATTTTATAGCCTTTTTAAGTTTTGTTATACTTATATAAAAACAATTAATCGGGATTTTATTAGGGAACGACTTTGAATTTTTTGATACCGCTGCTCATGGAGACTCATATATGCCTAAGGGAGGTGCCTGTTTTAGTTTCAGGTCGCTAGCTGCTTTGGTTTTGAAAATATTTAAATTTTAAATTTTTGAAAATCGGCCCCCTGCGAATCGGCCCCGCGCCCCGTTTCCCGTCAAGAGATTGTGAAGTCTATGATTGAGATTACACAAAAATCTGCTGAAATTATTCAACTTTTCACCCACTAAGTTTTATCTTTATAACCCAAATACTTTCCGAGATATAAGCGAAAACGTCGAAAAATTTCCCACTCAAAAATATAAATGGCGTAAAAAAATATCCCTTGACTTCAACTGCCCGTAACTCGACACAAACTCATCCTAACCCTTAAAGATTTTATCCACGCCTGCACCAATTATCCATCTAAACACCCACCGAGTCTCATTATCCTAACCCAAACACTTTCCGAGATATTATCGAGAATATTTCAACTTTTCAGGCAGTCATCATTACGGGAGACAGCTACCTCACAGCCTGCCATGTCGCGAATGAGCTCAGATTCACGCAGAAGGAGTCCGTTTTGGTCTTGCAGGAGAGAGGCAGAAGCTGTGTGTGTGTGTTTGTGTGTTTATCTAATCCCATTTCTCTCTTTCTCTGAACAGCGGAAGGATACTGAGAGAAGGAGGAGGAAGAAGGAAGAAGAGGAGGAGGAGGAGGAAGAGTGGGAGTGGCAGGACATAGAAGACCCTTCGCTCTCTCTCTCCCTCGGTGCGAGAGAGAGAGAGAGGGAGAGAGAGGGAGAGAGAGAGAGAGAGAGAGAGATGGAGCCCTGAAGCAGTACGATCTCTATCTGACGGGTGAGGTAAGTCTTATTGGGGTCACGTTGGTGGTGTTTCCCGGGTGTGTGTTCGTCCGTTTGTTTCCCCGTTGGTGTGTGTGTGTGTGTGTAGGGGAAGGATCGGTCTATGTTTGTGTCGGTTTGTGTGTTTGTGTGTGCGTGCGTTTGGCGGTGATATTGACAAACGTTAAAACTTTCGCATAAAAATTTGATGTGGTTAGGTTTGCATGGTGTCCCATTGATGGCGTTTCCCGGGTGTGTGTCTGTCCGTTTGTTTCCCCGATGGTGTGTGTGTGTAGGGGAAGGATCGGTCTATGTTTGTGTCGGTTTGTGTGTTTGTGTGTGCGTGCGTTTTGGGGTAATATAGACAAACGTTAAAACTTTCACATATAAATATGATGTGGTTAGGCTCAGGTTGGGGTCACGTTGGTGGTGTTTCCCGGGTGTGTGTCTGTCCGTTTGTTTCCCCGATGGTGTGTGTGTGTAGGGGAATGGTCGGTCTACGTTTGTGTCGGTTTGTGTGTTTGTGTGTGCGTGCGTTTGGCGGTGATATTGACAAACGTTAAAACTTTCGCATAAAAATTTGATGTGGTTAGGTTTGCATGGGGTCACATTAACTGTGTTTGCCGGGTGTGTGTCTGTCCGTTTGTTTCCCCCGCTTATGTGTTTGTGTAGGGGAAAGATCTGGCTGTGTTTGTGGTGATTCGTGTGTTTGTGAGCGTTTTAGTTTAGCGGGAATTTTGATAAACGCTTATATTTTGCGGTTAAAAAAATTGCTTCACCTGGGAATGGGTCACACAAACGCGGTGATTGTGGGGTGTGTGTTTGTCCGTTTGTTTCCCCGTTGGTGTGTGTGGGTAGGGGAAGGATCGGTCTACGTTTGTGCCTGTTTGTGTGTTTGTGTGTGCATGCGTTTGGCGGTGATATCGAAAAATGTTATAACTTTCACATAATAATCACTCTCTCCCCCTCCATCCCTCTCTCTCCCTCCCTCGCTTTCCCTCCACCTCTCCCTTCTCTCCGTCAGGGCCTGGCTTTCCTCCACCAGTGCCGCGTCAAGGCCCTGTCAAGAATCCTCCCGGCCGTCAAAATCTTCGCCAGAGTCTCGCCAAAACAGAAGGAGCTTATCATTACCCTCTACAAAGACCTCGGATTCACGGCCCTCATGTGCGGGGACGGAACAAACGACGTCAGTGCGCTCAAACACGCCCACTGTGGTGAGTCCGCTTGGTGTGGCTGGATAGGGGAAGGATCGGGCTACGTTTGGGTGCTTGGTGTGTTTGGATGTGAGCGTTTGTTTGGGAGTGAATTAGAATAATGTTAAAACTTTTTGCTTGTTTTTTTGAGGTGGACTTTTTTCTGGTGTGTATAATCTTGGATATTCTGGTAAGTGTGTTTGTCTGTTTGTTTTGTGCTTGGTGGGGCTGGATAGGGGAAGGATCGGGCTATGTTTTGGTGCTTGGTGTGTTTGGATGTAAGCGTTTGTTTGGGAGTGAATTAGAAAAATGTTAAAACTTTTTGCATTTTTGGGGGGGCAGACTTTTTTATTTTGTGTGTATTCATAGCTATTCTGGTAAGTGTGTTTGTCTGTTTGTTTTTCGCTTGGTGTGGCTGGATAGAGGATATATTAGGCTACATTTCAGTGTTTGGCGCGTTAGATTTATATATATATATATATATATATATATATATATATATATATAGATATATATATATATATATATATATATATATATATATATATATATATATATATATATATATATATATATATATATATATATATATATATATATATATATATATATATATATATATATATATATATATATATATATATATATATATATATATATATATAATATATATATATATATATATATATATATATATATATATATATATATATATATATATATATATATATATATATATATATATATATATATATTTATATATATATATATAGGCGGTGGCCGAACTGGTAGCGTACTGGACCCACATTCGCCGCGTGATGGACGACGGGTTCGAATCCCACGCTACCACTCGGATTTTTCAGTCACGCCGAGTGGCTTAAAACTACCCACATGCTGTCCTGAAGACCACCCATCAGCGGACTCTAGAAGCCGTCCATGAATCAAGAACGAGTTCGGGGGCAGCATGAGCCAACGCAAGATGGCGCCACTATAAACACTCGCCTGCGCCAGAACGGGCTGGGCCGACCATCAGGCCCCACCTGGAAGAAGTCTTGGGCCGACCATCAGGCCCCACCGGGAAGAAGTCTTGGGCCGACCATCAGGCCCCACCGGGAAGATGCCTACATATATATATATATATATATATAAATATATATATATATATATATATATATATATATATATATATATATATATATATATATATATATATATATATATATATATATATATATATATATATATATATATATATATATATATATATATATATATATATATATATATATATATATATATATATATATATATATATATATATATATATATATATATATATATATATATATATATATATATATATATATATATATATATATATATGTTTGTAAAGAATCGGACATGAAGAATTATCCAATAAATCCAACAATTAAATATATCCGAGCAATCTGGTTCCAGTACCGTAGTTTAACTGGTACCGTTAGTAGCGGTACTGGTACCGGTACCGTAGTTTAACTGGTACCGTTAGTAGTGGTACTGGTACCGGTACCAATCCACCCCAACTACGCCAGAGGACTTCAAGATGGCGGCCTGTCATATGTCAACAAAGGTACGTCGTCCACTTCTCGGCCTAAAAACCCAATTGTTTGAGCCTGTTCATGCGCCGGGAGGCATGACATTTGAACTCCATGCCTTTCGTTACCCTGGACACCTGTGGACGCGGCGGAGAACGCTGAGATAAGACGATTTCCGGTGAGTTTGTGGCGGGTGAGGGAGTTAGGGAGGGACGGGTCCTCCCTAGGGATGGGCAAGTACCGTTAATTTGAGTACCGGTACCCAAAACTCAGGTACCGTTAATACTGTACCGGTACCGGTACCCGAAGGAGTATTTTTTTTATCTTAATGACTTTTGGTGAAATTCTCAAATAAATTTCCTGTAAAGAAAACTCTCTCTCTCTCTCTCTCTCTCTCTCTCTCTCTCTCTCTCTCTCTCTCTCTCTCTCTCTCTCTCTCTCTCTCTCTCTCTCTCTCTCTCTCTCTCTCTCTCTCTCTCTCTCTCTCTCTCTCTCTCTCTCTCTCTCTCTCTCTCTTAATTCGTCTTAGCATGTATAGTTATTATGAAGGTACTCGAACATAGTCTAATAACAATAACAATCTTGTATAGTTATTATGGATGTACTCGATCATAGTGTAATAACAATAACAATATTGTATAGTTATTATGGATGTACTCGATCATAGTGTAATAACAATAACAATATTGTATAGTTATTATGGATGTACTCGATCATAGTGTAATAACAATAACAATATTGTATAGTTATTATGGATGTACTCGATCACAGTGTAATAACAATATTGTATAGTTATTATGGATGTACTCGATCACAGTGTAATAACAATATTGTATAGTTATTATGGATGTACTCGATCACAGTGTAATAACAATATTGTATAGTTATTATGGATGTACTCGATCATAGTCTAATAACAATAACAATATTGTATAGTTATTATGGATGTACTCGATCATAGTGTAATAACAATAACAATATTGTATAGTTATTATGGATGTACTCGATCATAGTGTAATAACAATAACAATATTGTATAGTTATTATGGATGTACTCGATCATAGTCTAATAACAATAACAATATTGTATAGTTATTATGGATGTACTCGATCATAGTGTAATAACAATAACAATATTGTATAGTTATTATGGATGTACTCGATCATAGTGTAATAACAATAACAATATTGTATAGTTATTATGGATGTACTCGATCATAGTGTAATAACAATAACAATATTGTATAGTTATTATGGATGTACTCGATCATAGTGTAATAACAATAACAATATTGTATAGTTATTATGGATGTACTCGATCATAGTGTAATAACAATAACAATATTGTATAGTTATTATGGATGTACTCGATCATAGTGTAATAACAATAACAATATTGTATAGTTATTATGGATGTACTCGATCATAGTGTAATAACAATAACAATATTGTATAGTTATTATGGATGTACTCGATCATAGTGTAATAACAATAACAATATTGTATAGTTATTATGGATGTACTCGATCATAGTGTAATAACAATAACAATATTGTATAGTTATTATGGATGTACTCGATCATAGTGTAATAACAATAACAATATTGTATAGTTATTATGGTTGTACTCGATCATAGTGTAATAACAATAACAATATTGTATAGTTATTATGGATGTACTCGATCATAGTGTAATAACAATAACAATAATTTACCGTTTCACCCAACCAACGATTTTTTGACGTGGTTCATGTTTTCTGGTGATAAATGTCGTGAATTGCACGATTTTGTAGCACTTTTATGTCGCATATGTCTACTTTTCAAGTTATGCCTCTTTTCAAGTTATGCCTATCCCCTGCCCTACACGATCTTGGGGACCTGTGGGAACACGGGGTTTTTGGGTGGGGGAGCAGGAAATCGACGAATATGCATATCAAATGAGGTCGATAAATCAACAGAATCACATTAGAACACCAGTGAAAAGGCACACTGTTTTGAATGTTTGAATACGTGTGTTTGTTTGTCCATAATATTAAAAAGCGTAATGACTTTTGACTCCATTTTTGGGTGAGACGAGTTTGATGGTGATTACAAATGTGTCTATAGTGACGTTTGTGTTTGTCCGTTTGTTTTCCGCTTGGTGTGGCTGGATAGAAGAATGACTGGGCTATGTTTTGGTGCTTTGTGTGTTTGAATACGTGTGTTTGTTTGTTCATAATATTAAAAAACGTAACTACTTTTGACTGCGTTTTTGGGCGAGATGAGATTGATGGTGTTTACAAATGCGTCCATAGTGACGTTTGTGTTTGTCTGTTTGTTTTCCGCTTGGTGTGGCTAGATAGAAAAAGGACTGGGCTATGTTTTGGCGCTTAGTGTGTTTGAATACGTGTGTTTGTTTGTCCATAATATTAAAAAATGTAACTACTTTTGACTGCATTTTTGTTCGAGATGAGCTTGATGGTGTTTACAAATGTGTCCATAGTGACGTTTGTGTTTATCTGATTGTTTTCCACTTGCTGTGGCTGGATAGAAGAAGGACCAGGCTACGTTTGGGTGTTTGGCGCGTGTGAATACTTGCGTTCGTTTGCCCGTAACATAAAAAAAACACAAAACATTTTCAACACACAATCGAATCCTGTCACCTACTACTACTACTACTACTACTACTACTACCTCTACTACTACCTCTACTACTACTGTTTCAGGTGTGGCCATCCTCTCTACAGCCCCGGACAGACCCGTACAGCCCAAACGGAGACAGACAGAGCGGCAAACGGAGAGACAACCGGACAAAATCAGACAGCGGAAGGCAGTGCGTTCGGGAGGGCAAAACTTGGCACCACAGCAGGTCAGTGAAAGTGTGCGTATTCTTGGCTGTTCTGGCGAGTGTGTTTGTCCGTTTGTTTTGCGCTTGGTGTGGCTGGATAGGGGAAGGATCAGGCTACGTTTGGGTGCTTAGCGTGTTTGGATGTGAGCGTTTGTTCCGGAGTAAATTAGAGAAATGTTAAGACTTTTTGCGTTATTTTTGAGGCAGATTTTTTTGATGGTGTGTATAATCTTTGCTATTCTGGCGAGTGTGTTTGTCCGTTTGTTTTGCGCTTGGTGTGGCTGGGTAGGGGAAGGATCAGGCTACATATTGGTGCATAGTGTGTTTGGATGTAAGCGTTTTTTGGCCCATAATATTAAAAAGCGTAACAGCTTTTGACGCCATTTTGAGGCAAGATGAGTTTATTGGTGTTTACAAATGTGTCTATAGTGACGTTTGTGTTTGTGCGTTTGTTTTGCGCTTGGTGTGGCTGGATAGGGGAAGAATCAGGCTACGTTTGGGTGCTTAGCGTGTTTAGATATGAGCGTTTTTTCCGGAGTAAATTAGAGAAATGTTGAAACTTTTTACGATTTTTTGGAGGCTGAATTTTTTTTTTATATAGCATACTACTACTATTACTACTACTACTACTACAACAGGAACAGCTTCAGCGGGCACAGTTGCAGTTGAATAAGCTGCTACAGGACTTTGAAGATGAGACCAACACCCTCGTCAAGCTTGGAGACGCATCTATAGCCGCGCCCTTCACCTCCAAGCTCTCCTCCATACAGTGTGGTTAGTGATTGCAACCTCAACTTTGATTGCTTGCAACTCTGCTCTAAGTCATCGTGAATGGCTCAGATTTTAATCACACATAGTCTTACAATTCGTCTCCTTACCCATCAAGTTTCATTACCTTATCTTAAATACTTTCCGAGTTATGTGCAAAAATGTCGGAAGTTGTTTTATCCTCAGAAAACTCGAATGGAATAGTACCCCTCAATTTTGCCTGCTCATAACTCAGCTCTGAGTCATCATAGGTGGCTCAGATTTTAACCACAAATATTCGTATAATCCATCTACATGTCCATCAAATTTCATTACCCTAGCTTGAAAACTTCTTGAGATATGAGGGAAAATGTCAAAACTTTTTCCATCCTCTCGGAAAACTTGAATGGAATAGTGCCCCTCAAATTTGCCTGCTCAACGCCCTCACCCTGGCTTACTCCCTCTCCAACTCTCTCTCTCTATTTCTCGCTCTACACTCCCTCTACAGGGCTGCCACTCGCTCCAGTTGTGGCCGAGACATTGTTCTCGCTCTCCTTCCTCTGCACTCGCTCTAACTCGCTCAGATTCTCTCAAAATTCCACGTTAACCGCAGTCATTTTTTCCCTATCTAGACTTTTTGAGAGAGAAAAAACTTCACATTTTTCCCTCTCCCACATTCTACGCTCGCTCTACGCTCACCCCCTTTGCTAGGCGGCTCGCTCTAGCCTTGCTCTACCTCCCTTCCCTTCGCACTTGCTCTAACTCGCTCTAATTCTCTAAAAATGCCATGTTAACCACAGTCATTTTTCCCGTACCCAGACTTTTTGAGCGACGAAAAACCTTCACATTTTTGCCCCACCCTCGCTCTATGCTCACCCCCTTTGCTAGGCGGCTCGCTCTAGCCTTGCTCTACTTCCCCTCCCTTGCACTCGCTCTAACCTGCTCTAATTCTCTCAAAATTTCAATTTAACCACTGTCAATTTTTTCCTATCCAGATTTTTTGAGCGAGAAAAACCTTCACATTTTTGCCCCTCCCTCGCTCTACGCTCACCCCCTTTGCTAGGCGGCTCGCTCTAACCTTGCTCTACCTTCCCTCCCTTGCACTCGCTCTAACTCGCTCTTAATTCTCTCAAAATTTCACATTAACCACAGTCAATTTTTCCATAGCCAGACTTTTTAAGCGACGAAAAACCTTCACATTTTTGCCTCTCCCTCGCTCTACGCTCGCTGTACGTGCACCCCCTTTGCTAGGCGGCTCGCTCTACCTCCCCTCCCCCCCGCAGTGTGCCACATCATCAAGCAGGGCCGCTGTACGCTGGTGACCACACTGCAAATGTCCAAGATCCTGCCTCTTAACGCACTCATCCTAGCCTATTCTCAGAGCGTGCTGTACTTGGATGGTATCAAGTTCAGCGACTACCAGGCTACACTACAGGGACTCCTACAGGCCGCCTGCTTCCTCTTCATCTCTAGGTCAAAGGTCAGAGGGACAGGGGAGGCTTCGTTTGTGGGGTCTGGGAAGAAGGGAGATAGAGGGAGGGTCGGTGATAGGGTTACTGTGATTATTATAATGTGAAGGTTTTGACGTTTTTCGATCTCACCGCCAAACGCACACATACACACACACGCACGGACCGGTACAAACGTAGATCAGGCCTTCCTCTACCCACACACACCAGCGGATTTACAAACAGGCAAACGCAACCCCCACAATCACCGTGTTTGTGCGACCCATTCCCAGGCGGTGCAGTTTTTTTTAACCGAGAAATCTTAGCATTAGTCAAAATTTCCGCTAAACTAAAACGCACACAAACACACAAATCGCCACAAACACAGACCAATCCTTCCCCTGCCCACACACACCAACGGCAAAACAAACGCACAAACACAACCCCCACAATGATGCTGTTTGTTTATCCTTTCCAGCTTACCCAGATGCAATTTATCACAGAAAAGATTTGACATTCTTCAATATTCCAGAGAAACCAAAGCATACACAAACACACCATTCAGCACAAACGTAGACCAATCCTTCCCCTACCCACACACACCAATGGCGAAACAAACGCACAAACACAACCCCCACAATCACCCCAAACGTAACCCCTACTCAAAACTAACCGTCCCAAATTTTTATCCGAAAGTTCTATCCTTTTTCGATATCACAGCCAAACGGTAGCACACACAAACACACCACTCATCACAAACACACCACTCAACACAAACATAGAGGGATACTTTGCCTACCCACACACACCAACGGCAACACAAACGCACAAACACAACCGCCACAATCACCCCGTTTGTCTGACCCTTCTCTCTCCTCTCATCCCCCACAGCCGCTGCCGGAGTTAAGCGCTCACCGACCTCTACCAAATATCTTCAATATCTATACGGTTGCGACGGTGCTTCTACAGTTTGGTTGCCACTTTACCGCCCTGCTCTACCTGGTCAACCAAGCCAACCACCTGGACAACCACACTGCTATAGGGTAAGGAAGAAGAGGAGGAGGAGGAGGAGAAGGAGGAGGAAGGGAAGGAAGGAGGAGGAAGAATGGAGGAAAGGAAGGAGGAGGAGGAAGAGAAGGAAGGAGGAAAGGAGGGAAGGAAGGAAGAGGAGGAGGAGGAGGAGGAGGAGGAGGAGGAGGAGGAGGAAGCAAGGAGGTAATATTGAACCTTGGACAAACACACACACACACACACACACACACATACACACACAGGCCTTACTAATGTACTCTCTCTCTCTCTCTCTCTCTCTCTCTCTCTCTCTCTCTCTCTCTCTCTCTCTCTCTCTCTCTCTCTCTCTCTCTCTCTCTCTCTCTCTCTCTCTCTCTCTCTCTCTCTCTCTCTCCAGGGGGGCGGCGGTGGACCTGGAGAAGCAGTTTGAACCTTCTCTCCTTAACTCCACTGTGTACATAATCTCGCTGGCTCTCCAAGTATCAACCTTCGGGATCAACTACAGGGTAAGTTCAAAATGTGACCCTAACTTCAAATGCCCATAACTAATCTCTAAGTCATTTTACCTCAACCAAATTTTAACTACATCTACCCTAACTATTCCTCTGCATACCTTCAAAATTTGGGTACCCTAACTTAGACACTTTTGAAGATATAAACAAATCCACAAAAACTTTTACCACTCAAAAAATATTTAAATGTCCCAAATTCAAATGCCCTTAACTAATTTCTAATCATTCTACCTCAACCAAATTTTAACCACATGTACCCTAACTATTTATCTGTATACTCTCAAAATTTAGTTGGCCTTCCTTGGATACTTTTTAAGATATAAGCATATACAAGAAAACTTCCCACTCAAAAAATATATATGGAGTTTAAATATGTTCCAACTTCAAATGTCCATATCTCGGCTCTAAGTCATCCTACCTCAACCAAATTTTAACCACATATACCCTAACTATTCCTCTATATACCCTTAAAATGTGGGTACCCTAACGTAGATAATTTTGAAGATATAAGTAAAAACATTAAATCATTTCCCACTCAAAAATATAAATGGTGTAAAAAAGATAGCCCTAACTGTGACCACCCATAACTCACCTCTAACTCATTTTAGGTCAACCAAATTTTAACCACATGTACCCTAACCATCCTTCTATACATCAACCAAATTTCATCGCCCTAACTTAAATACTTTCCGAGATACAAGCAAGTGTGGCGGAACTTTTTCTTGAGCGACGAAAAACTCCGTTCCAAATGGTGTTCCGCAGTTTCCATGCTCTTAACTCTGCCTCAGATTAACAAAACTAAACTCAGACTCCGCCTATAATTGCGTAAACCATTCTTCTCTTCACCCACCAAGTCTCATTATCCGAACTTAAATTGTTTTCGAGATATCGGCAAAAATAGCAAAAGTTTCCCCGTCAAAAAATATGCATCTTCAGAAAATGTATCCCGCTGACTATAACTGCGATAACTCTGCTCTAACTCAACCACTATCAACCAGATTTCGACCACACCTGCCCTAACTATCCCTCTATTCACCCACAAAGTCTCATTATCCTAACTTATATACTTCTTGAGATATCAATGAATATATCAAAACTTTCCA
This sequence comes from Eriocheir sinensis, assembly GCF_024679095.1. Taxonomy (NCBI): domain Eukaryota; kingdom Metazoa; phylum Arthropoda; class Malacostraca; order Decapoda; family Varunidae; genus Eriocheir; species Eriocheir sinensis. Next base: position 774,257 of record NW_026111643.1, read on the forward strand.
CATAAAAAAAAACTCGCCATCGGAAAATGTATCCCACTGACTATAACTGCGGTAACTCTGCTCTAACTCAACCTAAAACACTCAGATTTCAACCACACCTGCCCTAACTATTCCTCTAGTCACCCAGCAAGTTTGATCTTCCTAATCTAAGAACTTCTTGAGATATGAACAAATATATTAAAACTTTTTTTCCCCCAGGGCCGACCTTACATGGAGGGGCTGAGCGAGAACCGGCCGCTCCTATACAGCCTCATGGGAGCCTTTGGTCTCATCCTCGCTCTCTCCCTCGGCATCTTCCCGATCTTTGGGAGGCAGTTTGAGATCGTCGAGTTCCCGAGTGAGGTGAGATTTGCCTCCATTTTTTACTCCTTTCCTCCGTCTCTCCATCCTTTCCTCCGACACCAAAGAGTAGGTTAATCTTTCCTCTTCCTCCTCCTGTCTTCCACTTCTTCCTCCGCCTCTTTGTTTCTCTGTTATCTCCACTTTTATCAAGGTCTGTGTATTTCTCCAGCATAGCTTTCGTGGTTTCGTTCATTTCCTTCTCCAAGTTCAAGTCCATTTTCCTCCACTTTCCTCCATCTCTCCCTCATTTCCTCCTACACCAAAAAATAGCCTCTCCTCCACATCTTCATCCTCCTCTCCGTTTCTCACAAATCTCCACTTTTATCAAGGATTGTCTTCCATTCCAGTGTGATTTTGGTGGTCTCGTTCATTTCCTCCCCCAAGTTCAAGTCCATTTTCCTCCACTTTCTTCCATTTCCCCCTCATTTCCTCCTCCACCAAAAAATAGCTTAATCTTTCCTCTTCCACCTCCCCTCCTCCACATCTTCCTCCTCCTTTCCGTTTCTCCGCAATCTCCACTTTTATCAAGGTCTGTGTATTTCTCCAGCATAATTTTGGTGGTTTCGTTCATTTCCTTCTCCAAGTTTAAGTCCATTTTCCTCCACTTTCCTCCATCTCTCCCTCCTTTCCTCCTACACCAAAAAATAGCTTAATCTTTCCTCTTCCATCTCCCGTACTCCACATCTTTCTCCTCCTCTCCGTTCCTCCGCAATCTCCATTTTTATCAACTCTTTTCCATTCCAGTTCCGGGTGACCCTCATACAAGTTCTGTGCCTGGACTTCGCGCTGTCGTTCGTCATAGATAGAGTCTGCCTAGCATTCTTTGGGGAGGGCAAGTTGGCACCCTCCCTGCGGCACTGAGAGAGAGAGAGAGAGAGAGAGAGAGAGAGAGAGAGAGAGAGAGAGAGAGAGAGAGAGAGAGAGAGAGAGAGAGAGAGAGAGAGAGAGAGAGAGAGAGAGACAGAGAGAGACACACACACACACACACACACACACACACACAGAGAGAGAGAGAGAGAGAGAGAGAGAGAGAGAGAGAGAGAGAGAGAGAGAGAGAGAGAGAGAGAGAGTAATTATTAAGTCTATTTGTATTTTTTTCTTTATTTTTTTATTTTTTTGAGAAAGTTAAAAAAAATATGAAAATAAATAAATAAATAAATGTTTTTTGCACTGTGGAAGATTTTTTGTCCCTCCTCCTCCACCTCCCTCTCTTCTCTCCTCTCTCCCTCCTTTCTCTCCCTTCCCTCCTCCTCCACCTTCCTCTCCTCTCTCCCTCCTTTCTCTCCCTTCCCTCCTCCTCCACCTTCCTCTCTGCTCTCCTCTCTCCCTCCTTCCTCTCCCTTCCCTCCTTCTTCCTCTCTTCTCTCCTCTCTCCCTCCTTTCTCTCCCTCTCCTCCTCCTCCTTTTTCCCTCCACACATAGCTAAATAAATTCTCTTTCTCTCCGTGCCTCCGTTTTTTCTCTCCGTTTCCTCCTTCCCTCCAAAAATGGGTTTAAATATGGAGGAAAGATTTGCTATGCCTCTCAGCCAGACAGTCTTCCTCCTCCACCTCCCTCTCTTCTCTCCTCTCTCCCTCCTTTCTCTCCCTCTCCTCCTCCTCCTCCTTCCCTCCATACATAGCTAAATAAATTCTCTTTCTCTCCATGCCTCCGTTTTTTCTCTCCGTTTCCTCCTTCCCTCCAAAAATGGGTTTAAATATGGAGGAAAGATTTGCTTTGCCTCTCAGCCAGACTGTCTTCCTCCTCCACCTCCCTCTCTTCTTTCCTCTCTCCCTCCCTTCTCTCCCCCTCCTCCTCCTCTTCCTTCCCTCCACACATAGCTAAATAAATTGTCTATCTCTCCGTGTATACGATATTATGGCTAAATCGTTATAATTAGCCATCCAGCGCCACTTGGTAATTAGTACAGTGATATAATACAGTAAACAGAACGTTGATTACCTCCATATACCACGTTTTTCTGCCCTGCCCGTAATAATAATAAGTGACCTGCTATAGTTATGGCTGTGTTATAAATAGCCGCCTAATAGCATCGGTAATTAGTAGAAGAAGTTAATATACATAACAGGACGTTTATTTAGGCTCTATATTACGTTTTTCTGCGTAAATATTGAAAAAAACAGCAAAAGTACGACAATTTTTTGACGCCTACGATATAGGGATGGGCAGGTACCGTTAATACCAGTAGTCCTGGTACCGAAAAGTCGGGATAGCACCTACAACGGTACCGGTACCTAGAGGAGTTTTTTTTTTTTATCTATGACGTCTGATGAAATTCCTAAATAAAAATTATGTAAAGAAAACTCTCTCTCTCTCTCTCTCTCTCTCTCTCTCTCTCTCTCTCTCTCTCTCTCTCTCTCTTTGAATGAAGCGAATATTTATTTTTCCGATATAAAATAGCATGTATACGTAGTTATTATGGATGTAATATATAATATATATATATATATATATATATATATATATATATATATATATATATATATATATATATATATATATATATATATATATATATATATATATATATAAGCAACCCCCCCAAAAGAATCGGACATGAAGAATTATCCAATAAATCCAACAATTAAATAAATCCGAGCAATCTGGTACCGGTACCGTAGTTTATCTGGTACCGTTAGTAGCGGTACTGGTACCGGTACCAGTCCAGCCCAACTACGCCAGAGGACTTCAAGATGGCGGCCTGTCAGGTGTCAACAAAGGTACGTCGTCCACTTCTCGGCCTAAAAACCGCCTTGTTTGAGCCTGTTCAAGCGCCGGGAGGCATGACATTTGAACTCCATGCCTTTCGTTACCCTGGACACCTGTGGACGCGGCGGAGAGCGCTGAGATAAGACGATTTTCCGATGAGTTTGTGGCGGGTGAGGGAGTTAGGGAGGGACGGGTCTTCCCTAGGGATGGGCAAGTACCGTTAATTTGAGTACCGGTACCGAAAATTCAGGTACCGTTAATACCTGTACCGGTACCGGTACCCGAAGGAGTATTTTTTTATCTTAATGACTTTTGGTGAAATTCTCAAATAAATTTCCTGTAAAGAAAACTCTCTCTCTCTCTCTCTCTCTCTCTCTCTCTCTCTCTCTCTCTCTCTCTCTCTCTCTCTCTCTCTCTCTCTCTCTCTCTCTCTCTCTCTCTCAGGGCTCGGTTCTTGGCCCAGTGCTCTTCATTATTTACATCAACGACGTGGATGTTGGACTCAATAACCGCATTAGTAAATTTGCAGACGACACAAAGATCGGTAACTCGGTTCTCACTGACGAAGACAGGCAAAGCCTCCAAGAGGATTTGCACAAAATTTCAGCTTGGTCTGATAGATGGAAGATGCCCTTTAACGTAGACAAGTGCCAGGTCCTTCAAGTTGGAACGAAGAATAAGAAAATCGATTACGAAATGCACGGCGTTAAACTCAAAAGCGTTCAATGCGTTAAGGACTTGGGGGTCAAAATCGCGTCAAACCTCAAATTCTCACAGCAATGCATCGATACAGCAAATAAAGCGAACAGCATGTTGGGCTTCATTAAAAGAAACTTTTTATTCAAGAATAAAGATGTAATACTCCCGCTCTACAATAGTTTAGTCAGACCCCACTTGGAATATGCGGTACAGTTTTGGTCTCCCCACCATGCAAAGGATATTGCTAAATTAGAAGGTGTTCAGCGTCGAGCAACGAAAATGATCCCCTCCTTGCGCAACAAATCCTACGAAGAAAGGCTTTCCACCCTTAGCATGCTCTCTCTTGAGAAACGTCGCCTCCGAGGAAAACTGATCGAATGTTTTAAAATACTTAATGGTTTCACGAATGTAGACGGATCAACATTGTTTATGATCGATGACACTTTGCGAACGAGGAACAATGGCGTAAAACTCAGATGTAGACAAGTAAATTCAGATTGCACCAAATTTTTCTGCACCAACGTTGTAGTGGAATAAGCTCCCACCGTCAGTGGTCCAGTGTAACACGATTGACTCCTTTAAAAAACAAGCTCGACCGTCACTTCCTTCAACTTAATATCAACTAGAGTAGGAATGCAACGTTTTGGAGCCTTCTGATTAATGTAAAGTCACTTAGGTTTAAGGAGAGACCACCTAGTCTGGACCATGAGGTCTGTGTGGTCTGATTTTTTATGTAAATCTATGTAAATTTCTCTCTCTCTCTCTCTCTCTCTCTCTCTCTCTCTCTCTCTCTCTCTCTCTCTCTCTCTCTCTCTCTCTCTCTCTCTCTCTCTCTCTCTCTCTCTCTCTGAATGAAGTGAATATTTATTTTTTCGATAAAAAAATAGCTTGTATACTTAGTTATTATAAATGTACTCGATCATAGTCTAAGAACAATAACGATATTTATTAGCAACCTAAAAAAGAAAAAGAATCGGACATGAAGAATTATCCAGTAACTCCAATAAATAAATCAAATAATAAAATAATGGAAACGGGAGCTGTGATGGAAACGAAGAGCAGGACAAAATGGTGGGAACTTGGGGAGACGGTCAGCGAGGCAGTGACTCAGCGTCTCCACACAGGGCCCATACCACATGGAGGCGGGCGAGCGCCGAGCGTCACTAAGATCCAAACGGTACCGGTACTAGCGGCAATGCTCAGTGCCGAGTGATCATGAGGCTTCCCGGCACCCGAGTGATCATGAGGCTTCGCGGCACCCGAGTGATCATGAGGCTTCGCGGCACCGGGTACCGGGTACCGGGTACCGCGAAGAATCGATTCTTCGCGGCACCCGGTACCGGTACCTGGTGCCGCGAAGCCTCATGATCATTCGGGTGCCGGGTACGATGGTACGCTAGGTTAGCGATGGTACGTTTAGTTAGCGATGGTACGCTAGGTTAGCGATGGTACTGCTGTTGTTGTGGAAGGTAGTGCAATTTTTAGTACTTTTTTGAGTTGCCCCTTACATATTCACTTTGCCACAGTATTAACTTAAATTTCAGGGGAAATGAAAGAAGAAACGTTGTATTTTCTTGTACTTTTTTTAGATTTAATAAATTTTGATAACAATTTTTTTTTTCTCCAAAATGGGGTTCAATATACCCCATGACCGTGTTGATAGTACTATTACCCACGACCGTGTTCTAAGGTCAAATCTCCTCTTTCTCTTGTACTCTCCAGTGTAGGGAGGCTCAGCAATCTTCCTTCATAAGGCAGGTCGCTCAGACTAGGTGCCATTTTTGTTGTTGCCGCTCTCTGTATCCTCTAATGTTTTCTAACGTGTTTCTTAAGTGATGGCGACCAAGCCACTGATGCATATTCTAGTCTAGAGCGTATCAAGGTCACAATTAATCTCCTTACCGTGTGTGTGTGTAGCCTATACAGCAAACAGTGTCCTGGTGTGTGTGTGTGTGTGTGTGTAGCCTATACAGCAAACAGTGTCCTGGTGTGTGTGTGCGTGTGTGTGTGTGTGTGTGTGTGTGTGTGTAGCCTATACAGCAAACAGTGTCCTGGTGTGTGTGTGTGTGTGTGTGTGTGTGTGTGTGTGTGTGTGTGTGTGTGTGTGTAGCCTATACAGCAAACAGTGTCCTGGTGTGTGTGTGTGTGTGTGTGTGTGTGTGTGTGTGTGTGTGTAGCCTATACAACAAACAGTGTCCTGGTGTGTGTGTGTCTGTGTGTGTGTGTGTGTGTGTGTGTGTGTGTGTGTGTGTGTGTGTGAACACATGATCGCAAGGGGTCCGCAAACTGGCCTATACTTGGCAGCCCCTGTCCGCCCCCGCGAGTGGCAGTGTAGCACCCATCATCCGCCTCCCCAAGCCCATCTAATCTCCTGAATGCAGTAATCCTGCCCCAGCCAGCCACCACACGGCCACCACCCAGCCGTGTTCCACCCTGTATCCCACCCACTACTTCCTACCAAATCTTTTCATCCATAAACTCATCTAACCTCTTTTTGAACACATTTACACTACTGCTGCATACTGCCTCCCCTGGCAATGCATTCCATAAATCTGCCACCCTATGCATGGCTAAAGAAATAGTTTTGTAAGTCCAACCTACACCCTTGTTTCCTAATTCTCCTATCATGACCCCTAGTCCTGTTTCCCTCCTCTAGTGTAAAGAAAGTATCCACATCTAAGTAATCGCAATCTGAAAACATTTTATATAGCTCTATCATATCCCCCGTTAGACATCTCCTCTCAAATGAAAACATATCTAGCTCTTTTACCCTCTCCCTATACTCCAGGCGCCTCATTGCTGCCATCATCCTAGTTGCTCTTCTCTGAACTGCTTCTAACAAAGTTACATCCTGTGGTGACCAAGCTTGTATACAATACTCTAAATGAGCTCTAACATATGCATTAAATAAACTACCTCTTACCTCCTTGCTTTCATAACTATAACATTTCTATTTATAAACCCCAGGATCCTGTTTGCCCTATTTCTAGCTTGTAAACACTGCTTTGAGAATTTCATAGTCTTATCTGTCACTACACCTAAATCCTTTTCATTCTCAACTGCCTCTAACCAAACTCCTTCCATCTCATAGCTAAAATTCCTATTATATCTTTACCTATATGCTTAACCTGACACTTCCGGGAGTTAGACTCCATCTGCCACCTATCTGCCCATCCTATCCAAGTCCCTTTGCATCCTATAATTGTCTTGAGCCCCTGTACTGTACTAGCTATCTTGGTATCATCTGCAAACTTTGGTGTTTTACTACTAATCCCTATATCTAAATCATTAATATATATTAGGAACAAAAGTGGCCCTAGCTGAGGTACCCCACTAACCACTTCCCTCCAGTCAGACTTGGCCCCATTTAATACTACTCTCTGTTTTCTACCCCTGAGCCATCCGCTCCACTACTACTGTACCCCTATCCCATGCAACCTCAGTTTATGCACTAGCCTCCTGTGTGGTGCCTTATCAAAAGCTTGACTAAAATCTAGATAAATTACTACGGCTATACTGTTTCCCTCATCTAACTGCTTTGTAATGTGTTCTAAGAACTGTAGTAAGTTTGTGAGACACGACCTACCTCATCTAAACCCATGCTGAGAGTCCCTAATTAGTCTATACTGATCTAAATGCTCCCAAATACTACCCTCAATAATTTTCTCCAGAATCTTACACACACACGCACTGTATACTAGTCAAACTGACTGGCCTATAATTACTAACATCCTCTTTCCTACCTTTCTTAAAAATGGGTGTAACATTAGCTAACTTCCAGTCCTGAGGTATCTCTACGTAGGAGCAAGTCTCAAAACAACGGTTTATCTGCCACACCCGTTCATGCCGGATGAACCAAGGACTACTGTAATGATGTACTTTTTTCATAGACGTTAATGTTAACATTCAATACATTCTTGCTGGATTAACGGTATCAACGTTAACATTTACATTAACAATATAACGATGTTAAGATTATGATTAACGAAGCCCACCACTGATCATTGGCACCTTCCTTATAGACACAAGTCTATTTTTCTGTCAAAGAAAGTACATGAAATATTTCAGACGATAAACTGATGATTCCCGTCAGCTTAACGCCAGTACTTTCCACTCTGTTGTGCTATAAGGAAGTACCATTGTAAAAGTCACACGAATTTTGAACTGTGAAACTTTACACGGGAATTTTCAGGAATATTCAGGAATTTTCATTTACTCGGAGAATATAAAAAAAGTTTGCCTGTTACCAGTGTGTGGCTGTGTGCTGCCTCCAGTGTGTTCCTGCTGTAGTGCCTCCCTCACTCTGCCTCTCTGTTTCAGGGTGACAACCCCGAGGAGTGTCCAGTGTGCCTGACAGGCTTTGATGACTTAGTACAGCGGCCACGCACTCTGCCCTGTGGCCACACAGTCTGCACACTGTGCACAGATAAGCTGAAGGAGCAGGGCCGTGTTACCTGTCCGGAGTGCCGCGTCAGCCATGTCGTGCCCGAAGGCGGGCAGTTCCCTGTCTGCTATATAGTTGAGGCCTTCATAAGAAGGCTGAGAGATGGCAAGGCGGCACCAGCAGCCTCGCCGCCACCCAGTGCCGGGAAGGGGAAAGGGGCAGCAGGATCAGCTGGCAAGAAGGGAGCAGCGGGTCTCTCCAAGAAAATGCGTTCCTTTCTGCAGGAACAGGAGGCCACAGTTGTGGCCGCCATCACCGCCTGCCAGGAGGCTCAGTCCCAGCTGGACCAGTATGAGGCCACCCTGACAGGCTGGGGCGAGCGGCAGCAGCAGCTGGAGGACAGCCTCCAGGGACTGATGGACCAGAGCAGGAGTTCCAGGGAGCTCCTGCAGCAGGAAAAGTTCCGTGTGGCACCGAAGAGGAAGGAGGCAAAGAAGAAGGAGCAGGAGCTGCAGGCTGTGCGGGAGAAGTTGCGCACTCCTGCAACAGAGCAAGAGGCACTCAAGGTTGTGGGAACTGTGTTTCACCTCACAAGTGAGGCGGAGCAGGTGTTGGAGGAGGGCCAGCAGTGTTTCCCTGACGCCGGCATCCTCACCACCGCCAGGAAGGTGAGTGTGCTGCACCTGTGCCCTGGGCCCTCAGCCACGCGAGTAAACACACCAGGCAACACACAGGGGGCATACACAGTGGTGCACACAGGGGGTATGCACAAGGGTACACACAGGGGGCATGCACAAGGGTACACGCTGGAAGCACACCCGGAGCGGACCTTGTGCCCCGTGCCCTCACCCGTCTTCTTCTCCTCCCTCTTGGCGCTGCTCGCTCGTTTTAGTTGCGTTGCTGGTTCGCCGGAAGGGTGTGTCTTCCGGTGATGACTTGCCGGAACTTACAACGTTCCGGTGCTGATCCTTGCTGATTTAGCGTCAACCCAGCTTCTGTTCTCACGACCATAAGCGCCTACGTGTCCACTAACATCCTGTGGCGACACTGAGCTTGTGTTTCGACACATGCATTCATATGTACATGATAATATACACATTACAAGCATATACAGGGGTAGACACTGGTGGCATACACAGGGGTACACACAGGGGGCATATACAGGGGTACACACAGGGGGCATACACAGGGGTACACACAGAGGGCATAGAAAGCGGCACACAGGGGCGAGGGTGTGAGCTTCTTCCCTAACCCAGTGTTGTTGTTTCAGGTGAGAGAGGCATCTAGTGCAGCCCTGGAGGCCGCCAAGGCTGTCCAGGCGGCTTGGGAAACTGTTTCTACAGAAGAACCCAGGCCCCAGTCAGACCCAGAAGAACCCAGGCCCCAGTCAGTCCCAGAAGAACCCAGGCCCCAGTCAGACCCAGAAGAGCCCAGTTCCCAGTCAGACCCAGACCTCACCATCATGGAAAAAGTGCAGTTCATCTTAGAGCCAAGCTTGAAGGTCAGTACCCCCCCCTGAGTGTCACTCTTGTTACAGCGAGTCCCTGGCACACATCACTGCAGTGCTTACCTTACCTCAACACAGCACTGCAGTCACCTTACTTTGTCACTGTGTGATTGCTGTGTTTGCCTTACCTCAACACAGCACCAGTGGTCAGAGTACCTTGTCATGGCATAATTGGTGTTTCTGTTAGTGCCTCAGTGAGTTACCAGTGGTCACCTTGTCATGACATAATTGGTGTTTCTGTTAGTGTCTCAGTGAGTTACCAGTGGTCACCTTGTCATGGCATAATTGGTGTTTCTGTTAGTGCCTCAGTGAGTTACCAGTGGTCACCTTGTCATGACATAATTGGTGTTTCTGTTAGTGCCTCAGTGAGTTACCAGTGGTCACCTTGTCATGGCATAATTGGTGTTTCTGTTAGTGTCTCAGTGAGTTACCAGTGGTCACCTTGTCATGGCATAATTGGTGTTTCTGTTAGTGTCTCAGTGAGTTACCAGTGGTCACCTTGTCATGGCATAATTGATGTTTCTGTTAGTGTCTCAGTGAGTTACCAGTGGTCACCTTGTCATGGCATAATTGGTGTTTCTGTTAGTGCCTCAATGAGTTACCAGTGGTCACCTTGTCATGGCATAATTGGTGTTTCTGTTAGTGCCTCAGTGAGTTACCAGTGGCCACCTTGTCATGACATAATTGGTGTTTCTGTTAGTGTCTCAGTGAGTTACCAGTGGCCACCTTGTCATGACATAATTGGTGTTTCTGTTAGTGTCTCAGTGAGTTACCAGTGGTCACCTTGTCATGACATAATTGGTGTTTCTGTTAGTGTCTCAATGAGTTACCAGTGGTCACCTTGTCATGGCATAATTGGTGTTTCTGTTAGTGTCTCAATGAGTTACCAGTGGTCACCTTGTCATGGCATAATTGGTGTTTCTGTTAGTGTCTCAGTGAGTTACCAGTGGTCACCTTGTCATGGCATAATTGGTGTTTCTGTTAGTGCCTCAGTGAGTTACCAGTGGTCACCTTGTCATGGCATAATTGGTGTTTCTGTTAGTGCCTCAGTGAGTTTTGAGTTCAGCTTCATAAGCAAAGCTCTCTTAAGGAGTCAGCAGCTTTCTTTACACACTCTTGTTTCCTGCCGGCCAAGGCAGCAACCTGACGTGGTCTTCTTGCTCTTAATTCCCTTCCCTCCACCGGGGACCTTTGCAGGCCGAGGACTTCCGCAGTCTGACACAGCGCACCAGGAGCCTGCTGCAGGCTGGCCGGGTGTTTGCTGTGCACCAGGTGGAAGGTCAGCGCCGACGACGCGCAAGAATAAGCCTCGAAGCCGGCCGGCCGTGCCTCCATGCCCTGGCGGACCATCCCCTGACACTGGGCGCGTCAACCCTGCAGGTGAGCTGGAGCAGTGACATCTCAAGTAATGGACGGCGGACTCTTTTGATTTTGCGGCGCCCTTGTCATTAGGCCGCGAATTTTGGAAAATCAACCGCTTTGGTGCAAATCGCCATAGCTTCCTTATTTCTGTGGTTACAGAAATGATTTTGGTATCAATCGACGGCAAAATGAAAGGGCTATAGTGTTTAATACGCGACCGGGCTCCAAAACTGAATCAAAATGGTAAAAAATTGAATAAAGTCGCAGAAAATGGCTCTGAAAAAAAACTATTTTTGAGTTCCCAACCTTGAAACCCACTCATTTTTTGAGAATTTCAAAAAACTTATTTAACAAATACTTTAGCCCTGCCAATGTGCTTTCCAATATGATGCATAACATTTTCCTACTCCCAGTAGTGTCGTTGCTAGAGCTCGAAACGCAAACCCTTTTGTGAGCGATTTTGACGAACTGCAGACACTTTGCCGATTTTGTCTAGTGTGGCCTTGCTATTGCCTCTAGAAGGCTGCACTTTGGCATGTCGCCCCTCTTGGCAATGTAGTGTGACCAGCTCGAAGGAGTTGTTGATACCTCGCCTCCAAGTTTGTCGTCGAGCCGTCACAATATAGCCTGTTTTTCGTCCCTTTTATGTGTGTGTGTGTATATATATATATATATATATATATATATATATATATATATATATATATATATATATATATATATATATATATATATATATATATATATATATATATATATATTTGGTATCACAAGAAAGCAAATTAAATGTATTATTCATAAATGGGAAGAAATAGGGTTGAATACTAAATAAAATAAAATAAATAACATGTACAATAAGGTGCTTAATATAGGTTGATTTACATAATAAAATGATTATATAAAAATAGTAACTTTTTATATAGATATCTTAAAATGATTTCAATACAAGATAGTCAACATATTGAAGTGTTCATATATGAATTTTTATGCTCATACATTAATTTTTGTGGCGTCAGGAAGGTTTTTCGTCTCGGCGCGTGAAATGAGACAGATTCGGCGAATGTTCGTCGCGACTTCTGGTCACGTTTCGAGCTCTAACGACGAAACTATTGGGGGTAGGAAAATGTTATGCATCATATTGGAAAGCACATTGGTAGGGGTAAAATATTTGGTATAAGTTTTTTGAAATTCTCAAAAAATGAGTGGGTTTCAAGGTTGGGAACTCAAAAATGGGTTTTTTCAGAGCCGTTTTTTGTGAATTTATTCAATTTGTTACCCTTTTGAGTAGGTTTTGGAGCCCGGTCGCGTAATAAAAACTATAGCCCTTTCATTTTGCCGTCGATTGATACCCAAAACATTTCTGTAGCCCCAGAAATAAGGGAGTTATGGCGATTCGCACCAAAGCGGTTGATTTTCCAAAATTCGCGTGTTAATGACAAGGCTGTGGCAAGTTTCCGGTCCATAGTGTATGGTTCACTGGCCGGAGATTTGACCCTGCCTGAGGGGGAAGGCGGCCGCTGAGTTTCAATGATCTGTGTCTGCATCCTAGCTTTGAGTGGCGCCACATCCCCCGCTACAACCCAAGCACCTCTTCGCCCCGCAGCTTGGGGGCCGCCCTCCAAGACTGCGGTGCCTCGGCCTCGGCCAGTCCCAGCCCTCCTCTTTGCCTCTCCGTTCTTGCCGGCATCTGGCCAGTAGCTGTCCCACGCTGCTTCTTGTCTGCTGCGTCCCTCACCAGGGCCTGCCTTGTATTCAGAGCTTTAGTGACCTCAGCCACAGCCTTTTCCTGCCTTTCCCTCGGGTGTTCTAGAAGCTCCTGGAAGTTGGCAGTTTATGCTAACAGAAATTTGCCTT